>NC_058025.1:25703352-26003352 GCF_019176455.1 Solea senegalensis
TCCAAAATCAGTCAAAAAGTCATAGTATAGTATGTGGTCCAAATTCTGACAAAAATGTCATAGTATAGTATGTCGTCCAAAATGTGACAAAAATGTCATAGTATAGTATGTTGTCCAAAATGTCACAAAAAAATCATAGGTTAGTATGTCGTCCAAAATGATTTTTTAGCTGTCATGGTAAATTGAACTTTTTAAAAACTACAACCTCCGTCTGCAAACAGACATAGTCTGCAGACGCACAGATACTGTGTATAGTCTCCTTTTGTATTCCCACCATGGAAGGCAGCATATTTTGAGTGAGTTTCATCAGACAAAGATTGAAATCAACATGTCATCACAGATCATATTTGTAACGTTAAGGCCTCGCGGGCCATGACGCATGTGAAGGGTTTTTTCCTCTTTAATTTGGTCAGATAGCTCACAGACCCGTGACTGAGCAGACAGCTTGATGTCTGAAACCAACACAACACCTCCAGGCCATAATTCTCGTGTGGTGGCTTGTTTCTCATGTCGACAGAACCATTTCTGACACACTGAAGTGGTTATGGAGGCAATAATACTGAGATATATAGTTTTGTGCTGGCCTTGTAATATTTTAAGTTGATATATTGACCAGGATGTAAGCAAACACCAGTACCTTGGTGAGAAAGCCTGTCCTGCATTTATAATTTATTATTATTATTGCAGTTCTAAAGTACATTTGCAATTTGACAGAATGTATTTGCAAGGTTCTTTTCTTTCTGCAACTCATCCACTGGATGAACTTTTATGAAATGGTCTGTACACATAGTCTCCTTGAAACATGACATCCATGACGTTACACCTCCTGCATCATCAGAACTAAAACTTTCACAGTAAAAGTTCTACAGTAATAGGGGGATGTGTTTTAGTCATTATGATGCCACGCATTTCTTTTTAGACATTTGCCTGGTAATTGTTGGAGATTAACCCACGTTTTTAGGATTGTTAAGGATTTTTAACTGATCTACATTTTGACATTGTTCGGCACGGCACGGCACGGCACAGGTTGGATTCCACTTCAAAAATAGTACCTACTCAATGTAGGTGGAGTCATCCTTGCACAGCTGGGGGTTTATTTTGTAAGACTTAACATTAATTAAGCCTGTGTGTGTATGTCAATGTCTATTGTTATTATCATTATTATTATTGTTGTTGTTATTTATTGCTTGATTAAGACTATTCCCCATGCTCAGCATGAAACAATTAGTCTGCTTCACATCTGATGTGATTTTCTCTTTCAGGGGCATGTGGCAGTGTTAGCATAATCCTCACAGTGTTCGAGTGTTACCTGTGTAATGAGCAAGTGGAAAGATGCTCCCTAAGATGTTCCCCCAGTAATTGGAGGATTAGGAAATATCATGCATGCTAATTAAGATAAGCTAATTCAGACACGACGTCAGCGAGGGAATGACCAGGCGGACGAATCCTTCACATTAACATAGACCTCATTATCTTACTTGAGCGCTCATTGACGGCAGAGACGTCCTGGAGCCAGTTCACATGTGACAATGTTGAACAAGGTGTTTCTGACGAGGACGTAAGATACGGAAAGGAAACACAATCTCCTGTAGCACAAAATGTGCAGGCCTGCCCGTCGCCTGAAATAGTGTTTTCCGTGGCACTAGGCATAACATGGGCGAGGATGTCCGTTTAGATGGATAATCTGTGAAATAAGCAGCCGTAAAATGCTTTTAACTGTGTACATCTATCTGTATTTATGGCGTCACCCCTGGGTTGTTATGTGCAGGCGCTGCAGTTTAGTGCTTCTTATTTGTTCAGAATGGGACTCGCCTCCCATAAAACAGTGCAGGTATCAAGATGAATCTCTCCGGGCCACACTGCCATTCTTGCCAGGTGTATCTCGGTCGACCTCTGACCTGCTACTGTTTTCCTGCAGGAAGTAAAAGAAAAGTGTCAGATGTGCTGCAGCCCTGCGCTTCGCTGGTCCAGGGCAGATAGTGCCCCCCAACAAAATCAAACACTATTAATTTTAATTCAGTTTATAACAGTTTCCTCAAACTCAGTGTTTATTATTTTTGTCTCATTAAACGAGGCGGTATAATCCACTTTAATCCACCGTTTATTTCTAATTTCAAAATAGAATTATGGCGAAAACAAAATGAAAACACATTCACAATCACCAGCCACTTTATTAGGTACACCTGTTCAACTGCTTGTGAATAACAATATTCAATGAACCAAAGTGCTAATAAGTGAGCTATTTACTCAGAACCCTGAAAACATTCAAACTCAAGGATTTTCAAGGATTTCAAACGTGTAAATGCGCTTGTGGTCACATGACCTTGCGGGAATCAAATCTGGTTGGTTTTTATTTAACAGATTCCAACAACCTCTTCTTTCCCTTAAACACAGCGTGTGTGGCTGAGGCAGCGAGGTAGTGTATTTATAGTCTTAACAATAACACATTTATTTATTATTAAATGTATCATTTATTTCTGTTTTTGTGCATCATAAGTCAATACATTTTTATTGTGTAGTATACACCATTCCATATTAAAATAAGCACTTTTCCCTCTTGACCAGACTAGATGCACATTGGTCTTTTGAGTTTTCTAATATCTGGTGCAAACAACAACATCAACATGAAACCTTTTCATCTGCAGCTGAAAAATAGTCCACAATAAATGAACGTATAGACGTGGACAGTCAGAAAATATTGACACATCATATATTTTGACGTTTCCATTGAGTTTATTAATAAAATATAGACTAAAGCAGAGGGATTGGGTTGTGGTAGTGTCATCAATCGAGAGGCCGACAAACGTTACCTCGCTTGAGTGTGTTTTTATAAGTCACGGATTTGGCACAAGGGTTTTGTTTATGAGCAGCAGCACTGTCTTCGGGGCCCCGTGGCTCCTGCTGGAGAAATTGGTAAAAAGTGGAAAGTCATGCTGACCTTGTCGCATGCGCCTTCGTTCCTCTGCAGCGGCGCGTTGCCGCGTGATTAGTCGCTGGAAACTGACTTTAGAATAAATTCAAAGGAAGCGACATAAATCAAGCAGAAAATAATCATTTAGCATTTGCAAATATAGATACTGGCATTTTGGGACCCCCCCGGGGGAAGCAAAGCAAGCCATTGGTGAACGTTTATTGGTCTCACATCATCAATTTAATTAAAAATCCATTTAAGATGGAGACCTGGGGAGAATTTTATTCTTTTCCTTTTTGGAAAGTCAAGACTTGAAGGCCAACATAAATGAATCTAAGCATATTCCATGAATGGAAGTGAATAGTCATTATATGTGCTGTGCCACATCCCAGCAGGCATGGAGACATCTAAAGCCAGAGCCCATGGGGGTGGAGACGGTGGGTCTTTAATGGGATGAGCTGCTGTTCCTACCTGAAGAGGCTGGAGCCACCGACAGTGGCCGCAGAAAGAGTCGCTGTGGTGTTTTAATTACACAGGTTCCTCCATCAATCATGCCCCATGTGGCTGACAGATAAATCCCTCCCAGACATAGAACTACGCCGCATCCCCTCGTCCTTCACAGTCCACGGGCTGAGCGTAGTCTCCGCAGACCCAGCACGCGGCACGCGGCACAGACCCTGCACCAACTGCTGAAAGCCACGGATCTCACAGGAGACGGCGGTTTCAGGACAGAGCAGGAAAACAGGCAAAGGTGTGAGGAGTTTTTCTTCTCCCTGTGTGTAATTTACAAGCCAAGTCTTTTTCTTTTTTCTTTCACTAAACAGACTACAGACAGGAAATAACGGCACTCTAACCACTTCATGCAGTTTAAATAAGTTTAACAGGTGAATTTAAAACTTAAAATATATATATAAAAAAATCCCTTTAGCAGAGTTTAGATCGCTGGTGTGACAATTCCACGCTGCACACAGGAAGTGATTTATTTTACGTGAAGACATTTTACTTCAATGACTGGAAATGGAAAAAAAACCAACTAGTTTCAGAAGTGAATTGGGATAAAGCTGGTGGTGAGTTGCTGCTGCTGTATACACAAAAATGCTCCCTAAGTCAGGTCTGATAGTATTGCTTGACTGAGCCCATTGTAAGAAAAAGGGTGTAGTACACAGATATTGTTACGTCACTCAGACCAAACAGAGGAAGAATGATAAAATCACCGTACGTGACCTGATACCTGTATTCTGCCCCCTAGTGGACCATCACACCACTGCAGGCAGTGAGGTTTTCTTTTTATTGACGGAAATGACCATTTTAAAATACATTTTGTGTATTTTCACAGTCACAATTCCTCTGAAATCCTAATAGTTGTAGTTTGTATTTTTCGACGTCAAAAAGATGAGAAGAAGGGAGAAAAAGAAAGTGCATTGAAATACTGTGAGGAGCGTAAGGTGACAACAAAAACACAAAGAACGTCCAACGTATCAAATGATATACAAAAATATCTCAAAGAAAATGATACAGCAAAAAAATGTTGTTACAATGTTTAATAAAAAAACAAAATGTTTACAATTTTCTGGGTTTTTTTTGTGTCAGGCTTTACACGGTTAAGAAGTGGTGTTTTTTTTTAATCTTATTACCAATCGTGGCTGGATATCTTTCATGTTTTGTCACAATTCATTCATAATTCTGGCTCAGCATGCAGTTGACCAGCACCAGCACTACTTAACTAATTATACGTAAAAAAGGCCACTAATCCTTCTAAAGGGCTCACTTAACCGAGCTAATCTGACTGGCAACCATAATGACACTCCAGGTACCAACATTTCGCTAAAGTATCTCGCCGTCCCTTTTCCTAAAACTACAACAATGCTGATGAACAATCTTACCCACACTGCACCAACGGTTAAATAATGGGAGAAATTCACTGCCTGATGGAAAACAATAAAACAAAACAAAACGCAATCAACCGACACCACTGTGATAATAATATTGTTCACTGAGCAAAATGCCATTTTCAGCCGTCTGGGCTTCGTTTGGGAAGTTTTCAGAGGCGATTATTGTCGGTGCAGTCATCTGACTAATAAATAACCTGCTCCTAAGAAGAAAACATGTCCCACCTTGCCTGATTATCTTGCGTTGTATCTGCACAATTCCAAAGAGACAAAAAAAAGAAAAAGGATATCAGCTTGTCCATCACGCAGCTCCCCCTGTGGGCTGTTGGACACGGACGTTAACGAGACCTTAATTGGCATTTCCTTCAACGCTCACAGGTGGCAGAAGAAATGGCACCGTACGAATGTTGTGTAGCCATTTATTCAAACGCCCCTCCACACACGGGCCATCGTGTTAGGTGTTCTAATAGATGGGATGAGAGTATTAAAGGCCACCGCCTCCCTTCCACTGGAAAGCATTAAAAGGGTAATATACTGCATTGAGGCTTGTGGGTAAATTGCATCTCATAAAATACTTGCGATACTTGGCCCCCACACTCCTCAGCTCACCCCCCGGACATGAGGAATGAACCGCCTCATGAGGTTGTGGTCAATAAAGGATGATACAGGCTCTTGACATTGTTGTGTATTCCTTAAATGTTATGAAAATACAATATACAGAGCAACAATACAATGCTTTGGAGACCGTTTGCTATATACACAACAGGTCACGTGACATATAAACGAGGATGAGAACGACCCGGAGTGTTGTGCCTTTTTTATTTGACCCAGTGTCATGCAGATATTCCTCTCGACTTACTTTGGCCTCTCCGGAAACTCCTCCCACACAATAGGGATCCGACGTAAGAAATTAAAATCCAAAAATGTTACAAAAATTCCAAAACCATTTAATGAGCACACACACATTCGAAAACGAACTGTATATCTAGTCATGTTATGTTCTTCTCTTTTTTTTTTTTTTAAATCTACACGTCTGAATATAACAGGTCACAGTCGCTGTAGAGTCCTGGGATCGTCACTTAAAGTCTAGCTAAACCCTGTAGTAATAAAAAGAGAATCATCTGATCGACAATGTGTTTTTCATTAGTGCTTCGTCAGCAGTCTTCCTAAACCTTTGGCAGTCCGTCTCTTATTCTTTCACCCAGTCAGGTGTCCATATTCCTGTCCAGACCACTTTCCTTTGAAAGGCATATGGGTGAGTTTGTTACAAGTGCACACAATAGTACATTATGCCGCCTCTTTCAAAGCACTGTCATTTAACCTTTCCATGTAATTGCGTAACTCTTTGGAGTCTCCCAGCTCCATGTCTTGGCACACCCACTTAATGTCCTGGCTGTGGCTTCTAGTCAGTGTGTTAACGGTGGGGTAGCTACTGTCCAAGGGGACGGTGGTGAACGTGGTGAACTTGACGCGCTTCCTCTTGGTGGTGGGTGAGTCTCCTTTGCTGTCCCTGGCTATGCAGCCCCCCGTGTCTGCCATACGGTGCACTTGGCCCTGCACGTTCTTCTGGGCGAAGCCGCCGTTCAACAAATGGCTGCCCTCCTCGAGGCCGCTGCCCGAGTCGATCATGGAGGTCTGCTCCTCCCGCTGTGGCGACAGACTGGTTTGGCTCTCCAGCAGCTCCGTCTCGTTCCCCAACCAGACCCAGTCGTGAGCATGGTTCATGCTCTCCTGTCCCTCAATGGAGAGCTCTTTCTGGCGGTACTTCAGAGTGTAGGAGATGCAGTTGATGAGAAAGACCAGGATGGCGAGGCAAAAGACCCCCAGCAGGGCGTACATGCCAATCTCCAGGTCTGTAAGCCCGCGAGCCGTCTGGACGAGGTCATCGTCCATGTTGCGGCCACGGGGCAGGTCCACTTGTGCGGGGAGGTCGGCAAAGTCCACTGGCACGTTCTGGTTGCCGTCGTCCGAGAGTTTGTCCCCACTGGGTCGGCGCATTATTGCACTTCTCGTGGTTGTGGCTCGCCTCAACACCCCGTCCTCCACGTCCGAAATGGAGCTGCCATAATAGTAGGTCCTGTCCTGGGAGGGGGAAACCCTGCCTCTGTTGTCCATGTCATCCCCGTCAGGGCTGTAGTCACTGCTCCCGCTCTTTGAGCTGTCACCGTGACCAAACTTCACCCTGATGTTACAGTTACCCGCCGCCAGGATGCTCCGCCGCTTGAACTTCTGACAGGCCTCACAGACGGTCATCTCCACCCGCACCAGAAGTCCCTGGCCCTCTGCTTCCGTCACGATAACGGGCCACTTCCACGAGGGGTCCTGCTGCACGGTTACCACTTCCTCATCGAGGGAGGTGGCTGTCAGCACAAAGAAGTCCGAGTTGTACAGGTCCAGGGGAGCAGACGAGCCGTCGCTGAACTGCAGCCAGGCGCTGATCAAGGCCTCCTGTGGAAACACCGATGCATGCAAACACACACGGTATAACAATTTAGGAGGAGAGGGGAAACAAACAACATGGTGTGTTTTGGAAGATAAGAAAATATACATTTGTTTTGAATGCGTTCGTTCTGAAATAATACAGCTGTAAGTAATCGTTGCTGGGTGGGTACAGCTTATTGACTGTCTGGTTTCAGGTTAACCCCTAACCCCGACCCCTAAGCCTAAGCCTGAGGAGTGTACAGAAGTGAGTGAATATTTATTTGTCAATGCAACATACAGATTGAATATCCTATATATGGAACGGTCTAACAGTACAAGACGTTGCAAATCCAATTTCAAGCTGACAGGGGGGGGGCGTGGCAGCGCTAATTCAGTGTCCATTCCGTCTGCGATAAGAAGGATACAGATTAAAGCGATAGGGGAGAAAGAGAGAAAGATCACACAGGGACATTGCACATTGTGTGCATGAAGATTTGCCATACAGTGGGCATCTTGAGGCCTTCTCACACCAGTTTTAAATGTTTTATTTCAATGTTGCTGAAGAACAAATCTCCAAAGGCACACAAGTAGAACCTCAAAGTGGTCTGCCAACGCCCCTAATTACTGACACCAGAGGGCTTACAGTGCAGCAGAGCTCCATTCTCTTTATCTGCATGTGGAGATAGAGCAGATAAGTGTCTCCCACTAACTCGGAGGAAGTTGGCAAATGAGCGAGATGCAAAGGATCGGTTTAAAGACGTGAAAGAGCTCGATGGCAGATCAAAGAGGTCACAACGAGAGTCGCCAGGACAAATGAGAAAGGGAAGCGGCGCCGCCAAGTTTGGGCTTCAAGTCACATTTTAGTAGCGACAGAGGCTGCAGTGCTGCTTTTGCATTATCTGCCACTGAGCTCTCATCCCCACAAGTTGGCAAAGGAAACACACTCTGTCACACTCTGGCTTTCAAGCCGTGGATTTAAGAGGGTTAGTGACGGTGTGGGACAAATAAATAGACGTGTACACGAGCCTGTGCAAACTCACAGCTTTCTTTGGTTGCAATATTGCTTATTCAGTCACTCAATGATACTGTAGTAAGAAATGGAAACGGAAAGAAATGCATGTATAAATAAGTGCTGTCAAACGATTCAAATATTTAATCGCGATTAATCGCATTAGTGTCATCGTTAACTCGCGATTAATCGCACATTTTTATCTATTCTAGATGTACCTTGATTCCTTTTTGTCCCATTATTTTTTGCTCATTTTAATGCTCTTATCAACATAGAACAGTGGATCGGCTTCCTTTGTGCAAATGTTTTTTTTATTGAGACAATATCTCTGTCATTTTGAGTTATTCCTCTTATTGTGAGAGCCGCACAATAATAAGAGAGGCTGTGTATCAGCCTGCAGAGTGTGAATAAAGCCAGACGGAGTCCCGTGGTTTAATGTGCTGTTGCTGTAACGAGCTAATCCGAGCTAAAGGAGCTAGCGGTCTTCGGTGGTCTCCTTACTACGGTTCGGGGGTCTGCCAGCTTGGTTGGTAAGTGCGTCGAGAAGCGATCCAGGCTGCGCTTGGATACGGAGAAGCGCACAGCGCTAGCCATTGTGCAAGCGCTAGCTTACTACTCTTTGGCCAAACAAGTGTGTGCAGCCACCCGTCGTGGTGTTGTAGTGTTTTTTTTTAGCTTTTCTAACGTTACTAGTTGTTGCAGCATGTGAAAAAAACTACTAAAAGTTTGGTCGGCCAAAAAGAACGTTAATCTCGCGCTAAAAGAATTGACGCCGTTAAAATGGGTTTGCGCTAACGCCGCTAGTAGCGCGTAAAATATATGTATATATACACATACGTACGTGTCATTCATCAAATGAAGAATAACTCAACATGAAGGAGAAGTTCCCTTTCCCGTATGCGGTTGGTATTACAGTATCCTGACCTGCTTGGGGCTCTGCAGCACCTCTTGTGTGGTCGTGGTAGCCACGATGGCTCTGTTGCTTCCTGGACTGAGCTGCAGGCTCATGGAGAGCCCAGTCACCAGCTGAACCCCCAGCTCTGTGATGGTGACTTTGTCATCCACCACTGTAACAGTCTTCTCTGCCAGAATTGAGTCTGACAAAGGGGATAACACCTGGGAGGCAGAAAGGAGAAAAAGCGATAAAGGGATTACAGATTCCAGCATTAAAGGAAACACTGAAGGATTTTGAATTCATGCCACAATATTCCTCTCAAATAACCTGACTGTCATAACCTGTGACATTCTGATATGATCAATTACTGCCGTGCTCACTTTTAGAAACTTTTTCATTTCCTGTTCTTAACATCAAGGCTTGGGGGAGGTTTTCCCCGGGAGAAATCAGCAACGACAGTAACCACGGCGACAGAGAGGAAAGTGCACGCCACATATAGAAACTCCATCAACTTCGGCGATCATGGCACTTAAGTGACAAAAGATCCGCAGCAAGTGGAAAACAAAAATATGACTTCACTGAAACGTAAATGAACGGGTTCCACTTGATTATGGAAAAATGTATTTTTAAACATTCCATACAAGACTCACAACTGCACACACTTTAACGCACTCTATGAGATCAATCAAACTCCACCTCCGATTGCCATTCCGTCCTATACCTCCTGTATGTAAGAATCCATTTCCTTTGATTAATTGCAGTTCTATAGAAGAGAGGCACTCAGGTAGTCTTACTGTGTTGATGATGTATGCTCGGAGAGGTACAGTATGTGTAACTATATGAGACAACCGCTCATGTTTTTCACAGTCTGCGTGGCATTTAGCCGGAAGACCTTCAACACAAATATCATAGCATCACAGTGTCAAGGTAGCATTTCTCTTCCTTTCCTCATTAAATCATCGTTCTGATGAGTAAGTAGAAACAGCTTATACCATATAGGCACTAGTATGACAGAAGATTGTAGTAGTTTGGATACCTTCACCTTTAAATGCCACAGTATACCATGAAACCTGGCCATAGTGGGCGATAGTGCACCGCCCTCCTTAAGCCACATGAAAAAAGATCTAAGTCTTAATATTATTGTCCAATCAGCAGCCTGAGTGTCCCAAAAACAGTAGTCCCACCCCTTTGGGGCGATTTCAGTCAGATTGAAAATAGAGATTCTTCTTTTTTTTTTTCAAATTTTGGACCCTACAATCCATTTCTATGTGCTCCGGGATGTCATCATACGCACTGATGCTTGCACGGACGATACGTACAGTGCGCGCACAGTCGCGTCAGCTTCTACGTAAGCTGTGCTAACTTAACCAGCGCTTAGTTGCTGATTTCATCGTGGAAAAAGAAGCACCAAACACTATAATGCAATAATAAATGCAAAATAAAAAGCTTTGGCTTAAAGAACCAGTCAAATGTCGCCATAAAGCAGCAAACGAAAGACAGAGGGAGGAATTACACTAAAAGATTTCACCAGCTGCCACTGATTTGAGTCCTTGTGACCGCTCTCACAGAAGTCTCATATTGACGTCTGTGAGAGTGATAATTATCCAGTCAATCTGTGTCTTTCCAGTGTTTGAGTGATTCTCACACTTGGCTTCAAACAACTCATCATCAGCAGGACAGAAACTCCAGTACCCTCAACCATACTGCAGTGGACCATGTGCCATGTGATGATGTCCAATAGCCCCTCCTTTCACTGAAACTCACTGAATTATTACCTTATAACAGCAACTACTGACCCTGTGACATATGGAGCACAACAGGCTCTTCCACATACTGCAATAAAACATTTCCCAACGCCCCTTTCTAAATTATTTTGCTGTATGAGTGACTTTTTATCCAAAATTCTTTGTTTTCACAATGCCTTGATGGGAAAGTGAAAGGCGACAGAAAGCACTGGCGCCACTGAAACATTAGTACGACAGCACATGTGTAAACTGTGCCACTTCCACGAGACAGCAATGACCTACTTATTTGGAGCCTGAGATCTTTGAGAACGTTCACCGAGGTAAAGAGACGTTAGAAAAGAGGCTTTTGGGTCGTAAATACAGATCTAGCTATAATTCCTATGGATTATGACGACACTGAATTGACCACGGTGGTAGCTGGGATCTGACAATAATGGCCACATTAGTTCCATAAAAGACAAGCATTCAGACAATGAAACAAGTCAACAGTTCAACTGAATGGGTAACAAGTCAAAGTTAACTATAGATGTTGTAGATGAATCTAAAACATCAAAACAGATTTTATATACAGTGCATTTTGTCAAATAGTGTACTTACATTAACCAAAATCTTTCAAGATCCACAGAAATCTGTATTTCTATTTGTTTGTCACTAAAAAAGCCTCGGTGCAAACCCCCGATGGTTGTTTTCTGTGTGTTTTAACACCAAAACTCTCCCCATAAAGTACAAATGCACAGTGGAACCAATTGAGACAACACTTTCCATGATAATCCCACACTGGTGAATGATAGTCTGCCAAACCATCTCCTCTTCCTTAATCTCGCACAATCACTGGCCTTTACATTCATTTCTCTATTCCCCCTTCCAAAGCTAATGGATGGTCTTACCTGGATGGTGGTCATCCCTGTGTCGATTCCCATCAGAATCCTCCTGTCCAGTAGCTGTGCTATTTGAGGATCCTCGACCTTCAGGAAGTCCCACACCAGCTCCGTGATGTCCACCTGCCAGTCGCTGCCGAGCATGAAGCTCATCTGGCCTCGAGGATCAGCCGACTCGGCCACAAAGTAGGTCAGCACTCGAACCATGGTGCGCTGGTACTGCAGGGCGCAGCTCCGTCCTCTTCTGTCTTCATCGTCCTCATCCTCGCTGTCCCTCGTGGACCTGAGAAGGCAAGAAAGAGGAAGTCCCGAGAATTAAATCCTTTGATCCTAATGACTTTCCTGACAACGACCATGTGGACTTCCATGAATTTTCATACACACATTCATTTCCCTCCTCCGGCTAATCTGCGGTTATTCCCAGATGCTTCATTTAACACCAGGTCAGAAACATTTAAATACACTTCCTGCAAAGCTTGTGAGATTCCCATTAGCCGCAGCTGTGCTCTGTCTTCTGTGCGGCTCAGAGTGTGTGTTTTATGGCATTTAAAACCAAAACTCTGTCAGATGTAATCACATGCAGCGGTGGACCTCGTACATGGGGATGTTTACCTGACAAGGAACCAGTAATTAACAGTCTAGCATATGGCTACCATTTCCCCCTCTTAGTGACTCTCATTCCGCATTTAGGAGCACCAGGTCTGGATTTTCGATGAGCACAAACCTCCTTACTGCTGCACTTAATAGCCTCCCTGATTGCTCTTTTGCTGGCAAATGTAGTTTTTATTACTGTTGGCAACAAATCAACTACCCGAGGTTCGGCGCTTTCTCACTGATAATATTGCTCCGAGTATGACAAACTGGGATTTAATTGTTACAATATCACTGCAACGTCATCACATTTTGGCCCGTCACTGTGTGTGTGGTTTGTTTTTAAATAAAAACACTTTGCGATGTTGAGAAAGCAAACCCAAAACTCGTGATCGAAGAGAGTAAAAGCTGGTACAGCTCTTCAGCCTGGGACACAGATTTGGGATGCTTGTGCATTGTGTCATACAGTACAGTAGATTAAACATCTGCCACTCCATCTGAGCATCATCTGCTGTCTCTCGTTCTCGCTCGCACACAAATACACAACAGCAAAGGTTGTGGTCTTGACAAATGGGAGAAGAAAGTAATTGAATGGTCTTTTAACAGTTTCTCGTGCCATTACCCGCTCTGCTCGTCTATTTCTGTCTGAATCCCCTGAGAAATCTGAGTGCATGTGAAGTGGTGGGAATATAGATGTGGGCTGTTAAGTACAGTGAGATTAAGAGTGAAGGGCCGTCCAACTGACAACCATTCACAGAATTTGGACATTGTAGGATTGACAAATTCAGGATCACACCCAATGATCCCCACTTCTAATTTATTACATGGATATTTTGCCATTCATACCTTGTTGGGTCTCTGAAATGTTCACGTTTCTGTATTAATGCAAGACTGAACATGCAACATGTTAAAATAAAGCTATATTTTCATTATTCAGACAGTCTTTAAGACTGTGTGTGTGTGTGTGTATGGTTAGATCACTGCTAAATCGTCAGTAGTCAAACATGACCTTTATCCAGGGGTCTCAAACTCGCGGCCCCTCAGTCACTGTCCTGTGGCCCTACACTTATTTTAAAATAAAATATTAGGTATACATTGAACATTTAATTACACACAGACTTTAATTTCAATTGTCTACATGTTATTTTTGATGATCTTCATTGATTGTAAAACGAAGAAGGTTTGTCATAGTGTATATTCCTCTGGGTATTCAGGCTTCCTCACACAGTCAAAAGACATGCAGGTTAGGTTGACTGGATTTTAGGTTTGAATGTGTCATGGTCTACAGTAAACTGTCTAGGATTTAGCCTCACAATAACCCTGTTTTAGTTATTAGGGCCAAGTATGAAAAAAAATAAATAAAATACGGACCCAGGGGAGGGGGGTAATATTTCGAGAAAAAACTCGCAGATTTATGAGATTAAAAGTGGCAAATCTACGAGAACATAAAGTCATAGTGGACATTTTCAGCACCACAGACAGCGTCAGATTGTGCTCACACAAAAGAGCAACCAAGCAGGCCACCTGCGAACCAGCTTTTTCCATCTTTTTTTTCCTCATAAATCTGCTACTTTTTTCTCGTACATTTGCCACTTTCAATCTCACAAATCTGCAACTTTATCTTCTCGTAGTTTTGCTACTTTTAAATCTCATAAATCTGCGACTACTACAATCGCAGACTAATCTGCGAATTTATCTTCTGGTAGATTTGCCAATTTAAATCTCATAAATTTGCGAGTTTTTTTATCCAAGATTTGCTACTTTTAAATCTCATAAATCTGCGACTACTGCAATCCCAGACTAATCTGCGACTTTTTCTCGTAGATTTGCCAATTTAAATCTCATAAATTTGCGAGTTTTGTTCCCCGTAGATTTACTACTTTCAATCTCATAAATCTGCAATTTTATCTTCTCGTAGACTTGCTACTTTTAAACCTCATAAATCTGCGACTACTACAATCGCAGACTAATCTGCGACTTTATCTTCTCGTAGATTTGCCAATTTAAATCTCAAAAATGTGCGAGTTTTTTTATCCTAGATTTACTACTTTTAATCTCATAAATCTGCGACTACTACAATCGCAGACTAATCTGCGACTTTTTCTTAGATTTGCCAATTTAAATCTCATAAATTTGCGAGTTTTTTTCTCGTAGATTTGCTACTTTTAGTCTCATAAATCTGTGACTACTGCAATCCCAGACTAATCTGCGACTTTTTCTCCTAGATTTGCTACTTTTAATCTCATATATATGCAACTTTTTTCTCGAAATATTCCCCCCTCCTTATTTTTTCATACTTGGCCCTAATACGCCGTCGTACTCATGCATTGGTTTCCTCCTGCACTGATTTTTTTTCTTGTCTTATATGTACTTATATAAATTCTTCATGTGCAATAATATTTGACAAATATAGATGTAGTTCGTCCACTGTGGCTTATTAATGGCCGGCATGGATATTTGCATGCAGACAAAAAACAAACAAACCTTGTGAATCATGAATTTGTAATCGAGCTTATATTTTCCTTTGAAACTGCTGCTCACACTCTCGCCAATTGTTTCCGTATTAAATGCAGATGGAAAAAACAGTTATTGCTTTCAGTCCGCGTCTCCTGATTATTCCATTGCTTGTAATTAAACATTTCTAACCAAAGTCAGATTTCAGGATCATATTGTGAATGTGATTGTTTTTTCCCTGCGAGTGCAAACAGAATTAGTTTTTTTGTTATTTCACAGCCGACGAACTGACAAACAATATGCACTGGCTATTCACTGAATCACTGTTTAACCACTATATTTATAAGGGCATTTATTCATGCTGGTATTAGACAGACGGAGTGGGTTCAGGAGTAAACAAACCGACAGTAAAAATCCAACCAATTTATCTCTGGTATAAATCTGATATTCCAATGCTTGCACATCCATCTCAAAATTTAATCTAGGGTTAATCTAATAAACAAATCACATTCAGCACACAGAACACCCTGCTTCACAAAGCAATTTTTTCCCCCCGGTTCATTCACTTTCAAGCCTGGGTCTGACTTCAGAGGAGATGTTGCATATTAATGTGTGCGCCGTGCTTATTTTTGTTGTACCCTGTGGATCATCTGCTACGTTTGTTTTGGAATTACGCTGCATTTTCTTCCGCTGAAAGAACACGACAAAGGTCATGTGGACAGAAATAGACGCCGCTGCTTCTAAATAAGGAAGCTCGACAATGGTTGGTAGGTTTTTTGTCGTGTTTGTATCCGATAAGGAATTTCAAGTACAGCTGTGCACGGTAAGAGGACACTCAGCGTACGCACTACACACACTCAAACGGAGTCATAAAATGTAACTGCTCGAGTATTTTTAAAGCACGATAAACCAAGGACGAGAAGGGATATCAATGCACATATCTTGAAGAAGTGTTAAATGTGTGCTGTACGCCTGAATGCTTTGCCTACACCTAGGTTTGCTGTCTACGAAGGCTTATCTTGTCCCAGCTTTGACAGGACTTAAAGCGAGAAGAGGTAGGGTGCAGAAACAGCGTCACTCAAAAACTGTGTAAGGAGTACTTTTGCAAGTATTCCACTAACGTGCCTGATGTCTCGTTATTTCCCGTCTCTTTTCCCCCTCAGTATGCCCATGACTTTTTATTCTGGCTGCCAGAGGAAACCACTCGCTATTGTTGCGCACTGGCACAGCTCCTCTTCGGCTCATGGACAGTGGACCAGTGCCCACTCGCTCCAAAACGCATAGTGCAAACTTCTGCAAGGCCGTGCCTGTTATCCCCTGATAAACAAAACAGACAGAAGACAGAGAGCAACACAGCTCTCTGCCGCCCATCAGCAGTCAGGCTGGCGTCAACTCTGACAAAACAATGTGGCTGTCCCCGTTGATAAAGGCATAGCCGCGCACAGCTGGGAAAGCGGCGTCCTCGACAAGCCGTGGCATCAGTCGAACACTGCACCTCTGTCACTCAAAGCAAAAAGGAAGCCGGGGTAATTAGAGTGGCCACACTGGTGTGTGGGATGACTGTGAGTCCAGCCTTAACATTTTTCCACACGTAATCACCGCAGGTAGGCTGATAGCTGCTCTGTCAATTGATGGATTTCAACAGTTGCAGAGTAGCATTGTGCAGCGGCGTTGGCAGACTGGTGATGAGGCCCCGGGGGGAGAGGGCTGACCTCCAGACTGCTCTAATAATGTTCTGTCCTGCTGATGATTAAGAGGGGCAATGACAGGCCACCTTAAGCCAGTCCTAATGACAAGCCGTATTGCACAGGTCAGCCATTTTGTTATCAGCCAAGAACTGTCAGCAAGACTGAAATCAGCGAGAGAGCGGTGGAGTGGTGTTCAGTCCCCTGTCAAATCACTATGTTATCCAAGGCAGCCATGGCTGAAATGAAATACATCATCTGTAATAAACGCTAGTGGTTCCCCTCTTAAACAAATATGGAGAAAAGACCGTACGCAACTTTTAAATATAAAGCAAAAATGTTTGTTGCATTCAAACCTGAGTTGAATAACACTCTCTGTTTCTCACCATAGCAGTGTTTCCACCTTGTGTTGACAAAAAACACAAAGAAAATCCTTGATGTGATAAGTACTTCTTGTCTCCGCCCCCCCTGTGCTGCTGCTGCTGAATACAAACAAACACTCCCTCAGTCAGGTCTGGTAGTATTGCTTGAAAGAGCCTGGACGCAGCATACAAAGATGGAATAATAACATTAACAACAACCCAAAGTCTCCTGATAGCCCTGAGGTTATTTCAGCACAAGTTTCATTATTTTGACCTTAACTTTTTTTTTTGTAAATAATCACATTAGAACATCTAATTTTATACTCATTTATACTTCTGGTCTAATGACGCTCCAGTGGCTGACGTCAGGCAACCAAAGCGTTGTCATTCTGGCAGGAAGCGGAGCCGCTCACCATCCGTTGACTGACGTAAATGGCAGCATATAAACCGGGCAATATGTCAGGCAACTGGTCTCTTCACCATCTGAATTCATGAAGTTGGCATCCAGATTATGCCGCTTCCCAGTTGGCAGTTAAGGGGAACTTAATGGGAACAGAACTCACATAAAAAGTGTGAGTTATTGCTGTGAAAATGCATTGGACTCACAGTAAGACATGTAGTTAGGGGCCTTGGCGAGTCTCACCCTCCCCTAGTTTCATCCTAAACTGATGAACTGTGAATCTGGATGCCAAATTTCTCTCTTTTTTTTTTTTTTTTTACAAACTCCAAGGCTAATAATTAACCTAAATATGTTGTTCTTTTGCTTGTTCGGAATAATGTCCGCTGTGGCTGTTTCAGCACCCAGTGATGTCTGGAGAATTCCGTTATATAAAGGAGCAGAACACGTGTGTGTGTGTGTGTGTGTGTGTGTGGTACTGTACCTCTGACTGGGGGCCACGATGGGAACCCTCCACCCTTTGATCTGGCTGAGCTCCGTGTCAGACACCTCGATCTGGAGGGGGAGCCGAGGGATCCATACGTTCAGCTCCAGCTGCGCGCCGAGATATCCGTAGGTGAAGTTCACCATCATCTTCACCTTGCCCTTCATCTCCTTTCCGTTGACAAAAACGTAGTCACACCTGTCTGACACCTGCGTGGGAGGAGGGGGAAGGAGAAAGAGAGGGAGAGTTAAGGGTGAGCTGGTCTAACTGTTGCACCAAATGACTACACAGTACATCGCACAGTGCAACACACCGCGAAGCGTCCACTGCCGTCCAGGCCCGGCCAAGTTGATTAGGGACCCTTACATTTCGGAGGTTTTCTACTGATGTGCTATTCCTCTAACTCTAACTCTTCTGAGCAAGATGAAAGCGTCTATATGTGCACGGAACTCAGGAAAGGAGGAGGGAGGAGGGAGGAGGGAGGAGGGCAGCAGCGAGAACATCTTTGAACCTCACGGAAAACAGGTCGGGGTCTGCTCTTCGATTATAGTTCAGCTTACAGCTAAAAGAGGAGCCGACCGATGGAAACCAGTAAGAGGAGCAGTTGTCTGTTGGTAAAAATGACCAAACTCAAAGCAGTTTCACAAAATGACGTGTGCTAATTTTGTGTTATAGAAAGAAACATCTTCTTGTTGCTGCTCTTTGAAGCCCCCTATGCTTTTTCTTTTTTCTTCCTTTATTTGACTAACATCCAGAATCCCGTCTCCGTCTCTTTATAAACTCTTTATGATGAACTTCAAAAACAGCGACTTTGAGAGGAGAATCCATCTCTCTCCCTCTTGCTCTCCTGCACATGCACGCCACAGTGATAATTAATCAGTACATCTTAAATTGAGGTTTTTTATTTTGTAAATCCGACCACTACCACGATAATAAACGGTCTGTATTTATATAGCGCTTTTGATGACCACTCAGAGCTGCTTTACACGACAGTTTCATCCATCATACCCAGTCACACGCTGCCGGCACAACCGTCAGGAGCAATGTCGAGTTAAATCAGGGTTTCTGCAGGTACCAGCAAATCTAATTTATTGCTTTTTAATGGCATTTCAAACATTTTAATGCCATTGCAAACATTTTTAATTTAATTTCAAAATGTTTTAATGCCATTGTTAATATTTTTAATGTTATTTCAAAGTCTTTAATTCCATTTCAAACATTTTTAATGGCATTGCAAATATTTTTAATGGCATTGCAAATATTTTTAATGCCATTTCAAACATTTTTAATGCCATTTCAAACATTTTTAATTTAATTTCAAACATTTTTAATGCCATTGTTAATAATTTTAATGTTATTTCAAAGTCTTTAATTCCATTTCAAACATTTTTAATGGCATTGCAAATATTTTTAATGGCATTGCAAATATTTTTAATGCCATTTCAAACATTTTTAATGTAATTTCAAATTTTTTTAATGCCATTGCAAACATTTTTAATGTAATTTCAAAGTCTTTAATGCCATTTCAAACATTTTTAATGCCATTGCAAATATCTTTAATGCAATTTCCAATTTTCTTAATGCCATTTCAAACATTTTTAATGCCATTTCCTACATTTTTGATGCCAATGACTAACTGTATGCACGTGTGTGTACCTACCTATATACACACACACATACATATGCACACATAAAACATCCATATCCAGCTCTGAATTAAATTGCAAGCATTTAATTTTACAATGATATCAGATATCTGAGAATCTAAATCATTTCACCCTACAATGAATTTGAAATGGCTCATTCAGACAGCACATATTTCAAATGCCTTGCCTCACGGACACATCGGCATCGAAACCACAACCTTCCATTTGAAAGACGACTCGCTCTACCACTGAGCTACCGTCGGCCCCTGATCGAGCGACAGATATTTTTGAACCCTTTTTTTTCCCCCCACAGCAGCAATGAAACCATAAACAGCCATTCATCATGAAGTCACGGCAGGACATCTTCTACACATTTCGTATCTTTATATATATTTGACTTCAAATCCCCTCTGGGGTGAAGACAGCAGAAGAGATCCGGAGAATTCTGCATTTGCTTTATACTGGATAAAAAAGGTAAAACATGTTGCACACTAGCACAAAATTATAGTTTTTGTATAATTTGCCTTCAACGTCATCTTTTTTTAGTGCCATAAAAAAGTCCAAGAAAATACAAATACTAAGTCACAGTGGGAATGTTTCAGCTGGTTTACCAGAAAATTGTATATACTACCCACTGGTATAGTTTAAATGACTTTTAAATGAAAGCCATAGGGGCAAACCAGTGGGAGATGAACGTGTTTTGAAGTGAAAGCTTGCACAAACAAAGAAGAAAGGCCCCAACCATGTGAATCCGGTGCATAAACCAATGAAGGAGGAGGAAAGGGCAGAGTAGCTGCAGAGAAAGTGCTGGAGGCTGAAGCCTTGTCCCTTTTATTAAAACTTTCGCCTAAAAACCATGCAAGTAAAGTCAAAAGTAGAGCATTTTCCAAACGAGACATTGAGAATTGCCTGAAAGTGAAATTCAACACCAGGCAGTGCACGCTGTGGACTTCATTTATCTTTCTAACTTTGGAGCAATCCGCTTTTATGTAATGCACTTTAATTTGCTTTCACTCAAGTAATTAGTACTCTTTGTATCCGTGATGTGTAACACATGGGCAGATTTTTGAAACAACATCTTCTGCCCAAGAGCAAACAAACATGAGCCTCTGAACTCATCTGAGCCAGAGAAGAATCCCTAAAAAAACCCGTCAGAAAGAGAAAGTTGCATGCACTGCATTCCCCCTGCATACAGGATCAATAGATATTTGCCATGTGGTGGAACAGTCAATAAAAAGCAGTCGTAGTCGTACCTCAATCACACACACTGGAGCTGCACGACACTGAAACATAACGAGGAATGACAGCGTTGCTTAATGAAGCGTCTGAACGTCTCTGTGGGGTGGTCTCTCCCCAGGCTGCAGCCAGTCATGGAGCAGATTGGGCTCCATCATTGTTCCCAGTGTGTGAGTGCGCTTGAACTGATAAAGACGTCAGAGGAACGTCTGCTCCTTATCTGCACCTTATTGTTCTTCTCTCTCACTCCGTTGAGACTGGAATGCCTTTGAAAACCCACTTCATCTCAGACTTTTCTCAGAGGAGACTCGGCAACCTTGTCCGCACAAACATTGGAGTTGCAGTGGGCTCTGTTTCCCCACTGATGACGGCCAACGGTGAGAGGAATCATCAATAAAAACGTTGCTGCCGTTTAACCTCTCAGGTTGTTCTCATCAAAAATAAACCAGTTTGTCTTCATTTGTGTGAATGCTGCTGGGATGTATTATAACAGGGAACCTGCCTGCTCGCATTTTCCTCAATCTATTCCCAAACAACCGAAACAGGAACAATTATGGAAAATAAGTCAGCTGATATCCAGCCATCAAAAACACATTAAGCTGATGTGCTTACATTTTTACTGCTGTGTTGAATTATTGGCCAACATAGCTCCAAATCAATGTCTGAACACGTCCAAACTTACTCAGCAAACCGTTTGAACCCCTCATACACGCTCCCAGCAGGTATGGAAAAAAAGCGAGACCCTCTGTGAGTTGCACGTGCGTCGAAGAGGATCCACCGCCACATTAATCAAACACATTAGGCGGCTAACAGGAGAATGCTTAGAGAGGACATTACGGCTGTCTCTGGATCCAGGCAAGGAAATTAACAACCCACCAGACAGATGCAATCCACAGCAGATATGAGCACTGGGAGACGGGTACATGAAGGTGGAGTGAACCTGTCTCTCGCTTGTACGCGCGAGGCGACTTGACAGAAGCAATTACGCTGCTCAGACTCAGCAGAAGCTGCACCAATCACTTCAGCATGAGGGTAACTGTTATGACCGGGCCTCGGGGGGAAAAAACCTGATCACAACAAGAATGAGGAGACTCCCCTCTTACCAACGTCTCAGTAAACCACCAACAACACATTACACAAACCATTTCTGAGGTTGAAGCCTGTGAGGCTCAAGAATGTCCACTGCAGCTGGGATGAAACTAAACTGGAACCTCCTGTGCAGGACCAAATCAGCTCCCAGGATCCGCCTACGTGTCTCTCAATCAAACATGCACACAAGCTTGTGTCTCAATCCAAGGGCTGGATCCTCGCGAGTGCACAGCCGGCGGAGGCGATGACTCTGTCAGGAGACATCAGCCGCATTTGTCATCCGCGCTCAAAGGAGCCGACGAGTCATGTGACAACTGGGACGGCCCCACGCCACTGTGCTGTGACACATTGTGACAACTTCCCGACGACGAATTCCACACTTGGGAGGATCCAGCCCTTGGATTGAGACACGGCTACGTACACGCACGAGAAAACAGGTAAAAGCCCATGTGAAGCACGGACATGAGTCACGATTCATGGATAAATTGAAGATAATTGCTGTTTTCAATGTGAGTAAAAAAAAAAAAAGATGACCAAAATACAATCATACAAAGGTTTAGACCATCTCATTAAAAAAGCCCAGAATCAAACTTACAGACACACTGAAACCTACCAGTTTATGTACATGACAGATTCTATATGAATTGCTGCATTTTGACACTTCCAGCTACATGCACAGGTACACAGAAATAACACGAGCCAAGTATTCATTCTCATTTAAATCTATTTTTGGTCTTCCCCGAATCCCGAGGGGAATGTCTGTCTTTTCAGCTGCTGGAAATTGCTGCGTAGCTGATAATTATTTTTGTGTTGTTTGGTGGTATTCATTACTGACAGCGGTAAAGTCTGGGTTATATATCTAAAAATAATGAATCGAGAGAAGCTTGGTAGGGCTGTGCACTCTTCCCCAGTCTCATGATTTGATTCAGTTGCAATTCCCTTGTCACATGGCACCTTAAATGTTCAATATAAATACTCAAGGCGACTTTCATCAGTCAGAGTGAGCAGGTTGCTCTAAATATGAACTTAAACATGAATAAAAACATTCATTTACAAAAGACATTGAAACGTTACACCCCGAAACAATGTCTCGGTAGTCAGGGTGCGAAATCAAGCGGGGACGGAATGTGGCCGTAACTGATGATGTGCTGTGGCCGCGTCGATGCGGAATCGCTCAGGTCTGCATCACAATGCATCTTGGAGACAATTACGTCCAATACTAATACACGGAAACAGTGACATGATTCATGGTTAACATAAAATCTTGTATAGAGTCGCTCTAAGTTTATTTTATTTGCACTCTTTCGCTGCTACACGTGAAGTTGTGATAAGTGAATTAGGTCCGAGCCAAATTCACCCAAAGCAAATCACCTTAGGAGGGCTGAGCCTTGTTTATACCAAAACATGTCGGGTAATATTTCCTTCTTTTTTTTTAAGAAAAAACATGTGACCTCAGGTATTAATAAGACTAGAGCTGAAACAATTAATCGATTAATTGATTATTAATAGATTACTAAAGATTTTCGATAATTTAAGCTTCTCAAATGTGAGTATTTTCTTAATTTCTTTGCTCTGGCATTTGAGAACATCATCATTTCCAGGTTTGACGAACACCGGTTTTCTGATATTTTATGGACCAAACGATCGACAGATGAATCGATTATGAAAAGAATCGTTAGCTGCAGCTCTAAATAAGTAAATAATAATATTTATGAGCGCAGTCATTCATGACTCAGGTTGAATGTCACTCTGTGTTTACTTATCACTGATTCCCCAGGTTAAAATGAGACAAATTAGCTATGTTTACATACATGATTGCAGGCTATGATTAGGAGAAGCACTAATCGCTGTGGCTTTCATTTCCACGGCTTAATATACAGCGCTACCCCTGACTCATACATCACACCACATGAACAAGTGGTGAAAAAAAACATTCATAACTGGGCTTTAGTGTACATTATTTGACTTTGGTTTGCTGTATCCTGCTCTGCTGTCTGATGTTGACAGGTTCAGACGGGGAACATGATTGGAAGAAGCCCTTGGCACAGCAGGATGCTGTTTGGAGATACAGAGCAGGATCTAAGCCACTTAGATCTGAAAACCGCAGATATACAGTATGTGATTTTTGTTTTTTTCTCCCCCGCTCTGGCTTTTCACCTAAACTCTGAACAGATTATCAGTGATCTGGGATTGTGGTCAAGAGCGCCTCTATTTTCACTGGAGGACAAAGTCACTGGAAAAACACTATAACATTTTCTTTCTTTGAATAAAAATAATGGAAAACCTGAGGAGCAGTTACTGCATATCAAACACACACTTTCATGCTTTCATGAAGATTCGCAATGACGTGCTGAACTCTTTCATCCGTCACATTTTTAACACTTGTTTAATAACAGTTTATTGATTTTCACCCAAGCCGCAAACCTTGAGCTACTTTCAACTGCCAACTAGAAGAAAACAATTATCTGTGGCCATGTTTATAAAATCTACTAGACGATATTCCTAAAAGTGAAGTCATTCTTTAAGAGAAGCATTAGCTAATCAATATTTAAATATGTCTCTTTGGTTACCTTGACCACGTCCTCATCCGTCGAGCGACACTCGACCGCGTCCGAGACGTCAGTGACTGAGGCGTCGATTCCGACCGTCACCACCTTCACTGGGACCGCCACCGTCTTCCCAGTGAGCACCGCGGTGTTCAGAATCTCAGAGTCCTACAGACAGGAGGAGAGAGTAGACGGTTAATAACTAGTCAGTGCGGGAACCCATTGATAATCCACGTCCTTTAACGATTTATGTTAAATATCTATTTGGGATTTTTCTCTCATTTCCATTTGATTTGTAACACAACTTCAGTCACGCTTCAGTTCAATGTTTTGAGTTATAGAGTTAACCAAAACATTAACTCTATACTCTACTCTAATGCAAGGATGAGAACTTAAAGATATGAGTTGTTTTCTACACTAATGAACATAAAACAATCAAAAATAGAATTATAATTATTAAAGTGTTAGCCTTTGGAATTTGGCAATAGCTGTGACCTGACGATGATGAATTGTTCAGCCCTGGAGAGGTTGATAGAGTAAATGCATAATATGCTTGTAATTGTTTTGTAAAATTCAGAAAAATAATAAATACACAGACAAATGCATTTTGTGCAAATGCAGTTACTCTCTCTCTCACACACACACACACACACACACAAACTATTATATAAACATGTTACACCTTGTAGCACAAATAAAGCTTTTCCAAGAGACACAAAAACACGACTAGAACAAATGTATTTTATATTGATTTTCCTGGTGATTGTGTATTTGCTCACGCTGTGCATATTTGCAGCACATATGTTGTGTTTTGTTAGCTTCTTGTTGCTAAATATACCAACAATAATCATTTCGGGGGGGGTTCCTCTAATAAATGTGAATCATGCTCATGTGCCAGGGTTCTCAAACTCAAATGACCTTGGGGCCACTGAGTACCTACTCTGAAAAACTAAAATTATATCACAACAGTTGATAGATGAATGATAGGTTTCACAGACTTTCAAAATAAAAGTGTCTGCGTTTGCTATTGAACAATGTATGATGCAAAATGAACCTATTACTAACAATAACTCCATTATAACACGATATTAAGTGGGGGCCACATGAAGCACTTCACCTCGACTTGGATGTGGGGATAAAGCAACGCGTAGAGAGTGGTGGATGCGGACAGCCCGCTAGGAGACTGCGACAAAATGGCTGGGGGGGCCATGCACCCTCGTTGTTCAATATTTGAATATATATTTTCATAGATTTTTAATTGATTTATTATTTGAAGCATGAATATTAATCTATATATCTATAAAGATATACATATAATTGCAATGCCTTGGCTTTAGTGAGGTAAGTACACACAGTCCCAGCCATTACAGCAAAATTAGATAAAAAAAAAACAAAACAATAATATTTTCCTTCAGTATTTCGATTTCGGTGTTTCCTAATTTCGGGTTTCCTAATTTTTACGCATTAATACATTCAGTCATTTGGTAGATCCAAAGAGTCTGTAATGTCTGTAAAAGTAATTAACATATTATGGTTACAATGTAATAGAAAACATTATATTAAGGCACTTTTATCAAGCATTAATAAGGCCCTTATAAGTCCTTATAACAGGGGTGTCAAACTCATTTTTGTTCAGGGGCCACATACAGCACAATTTGATCTCAAGGGGGCCGGACCAGTAAAAATAGCAAAATAATAGAATAATAACCTATGAACAAACAAGTGTTTTTTTCTCCTTTGTTTTACATTTACTGAAGGATAATTTTACAAAACATGAAATTTCTTGAGAAATACAAGTGCAATTTCAACGATATCATGTGCAAATTTACTATTTACACAGCCCACTGGATCTATAAAGGCACAAACATTTAGTCACGGGTATCTGGAGCATTTAACATTACGTTTAGATTAGTGTGAAATTTTAACAAATTCATCTTGTGGGCCGGATTGGACCCTCTGGCGGGCCGGTTGTGGCCCCTGGGCCATATATTTGACACCCCTACCCTATAAGATGCTTATAAACATTATTATGTGTTTATAAAACTATATAAGCGTTAATATTGTCATTGTAGAATAGTTAATATCAGACTATAAGACACTTGTAAGAAGCTTAACCCACCCACCGTGTCTTTGTCATTACCTTTACTAAGTGTTAATAAGCGTTAATAAGGCCCTTAGAATAAAGTCCTTAGAAGATGCTTATCAACATTATTATGTGTTCATAAAACTATATAAGCGTTAATATTGTCATTGTAGCATAGTTAATATCAGACTATAAGACACTTGTAAGAAGCTTAACCCACCCACTGTGCTTTATTAATATGAAAATATAATTTATTGCTCATCTATTGTCAGTTAACTAGGCACTTGTTATCAGTTAATTATGCTATTTGCAGCTACTGGATCTAAAGCGGGAACAATGCCTTATTGAGGGTAATAAATCATTAATTATGCCTTATTATGCCTTTAATAAACAGTTAACTAACAGTTTTTTTATTGGTGCGACCAGAGACATTCAATGAGAGACAAGACTCTAAACCCCACGTCGCTCCTGACGGCTGTGGCAGCATGTGAATGGATATGAGAGATGAGTGATGTGCTGTAAGTGTGAGTGAATGGCTGTGAATGGGTGAATGGCAAAGCTGTTGTGTAAAGCGGCTTTGAGTGAGTCAAAAAGACTGCAAAAGCACTGTATAAATACAGTGAAAAATAGAAAAGTTCATTTGTCACTTCGCAGGCTACAATGAGAAAATGTTGTGAAAGAGAAAACCTTGACCCGAACCTCTCCATAGAGACAGATGTTAAACAGCCATGTCGTCTGAATGTCTTCCTTTGAAAGGCTACACTGCACATGTAATAGATTGGACCTGTGCTCACTGCAACAATAAGACTGTCGAAGATCAGATAACATAGTGGAGGGAAAAGAACACGACGGCAGCAAAGCAGGTTGACATTTACAGGCACTTAATACAAAAAACCACAGAGAGAAAAAGTGAACGTGCAGTTCTGCAGGGAGAGAACATCTGTGACTATAACTGAATCTGAGGTAACCAAAAGTTAAGATGTTATTTAAGTATTTTGACTTTTAAGACATCTCAAGCATTAGCATCTAACTACCAACATCATTAATCCCGTTAGCTTGGTTCTAAGTTGCCACAAGAAGATACATCAGACACAAGAATCAAGCCGAACTGTAGATCAGTTAAAGAGACTTAACAATCCTAAAAAACGTGGCTTCATCTCCAACAATCACCAGGGAAATGTCTAAAATCTCAATATTTAACACAGGAGTCTGGTGTATTTAGCGACAGCACAAACCCTGCCGCTGTATCTCAGTGCAGCGACTGTGTCAGACGGAGTCTGTGCTGCAGTCATGGAGGAAGAACTGAACAAATAGTTTTAACGAACTGATTCTAATGATTCAGTTACATTGAAAACTGAAAACTTGAAGTCACTAGTCACTAGTCACTCGTTTGTGTGTGTAGCGTGTAAAACGAAATCAAGGCAGTTTCATGGAGCCTGCAGTGATGACTCCGCCCACGTTGAGTAGGTACTGTTTTGTAGGCAAGGTGAGGCGAGCTGGGACCATAGGTGGAAAAGGGGCTTTAGGCTCACAGAATGTCAATTGCCCACTCGGGTGTATTATGGGAGTAGGGATGGGAATTGGTATCGGTCAGATTCTGGTCAAAATCAGGTCTAGGACAGATGAAAATGTAGTCCGTAAATCCTTATTTTTAACATCTTCATAGTTCATAAATAGTCTAAAATGACTGTATTGGATTAATATTGAGCGCTGAGTTTGTGATGTCGGTATTGGACACAAATATTTGGTACCGTCCCATCCCCTGTATATTATTCAGGTTTTTACTGTGCTTACAAGCGGCCGTCAGTGAAATATTGAATTAAAATGTGTATGAAATAGCTGTATGTTCTGGGAAATACGACAAATGTAGGAAAAGATGTTTGCGTATCTCACACTTTGTCAAACCACGAGCCAGAACTTTGAGGTCCAATTGAGTTTGAATGTGTTCTTAGCAACTGACATGCTGTCACTTTTACTACAACAAGACAAAAATGGCCAGTGTTTAGCTTACTAAGTGTAACTATTATAGTATTCAATCTATGAGCAGTATAAAAAGGTGAGGTTGGCTATGAATGAATAACTTTTATCTGAGATCTACAACTAAGACTCAACATTTGACAAAATGAATATGACACCAGTGCTATAATTTGCCCCTGGACTGTAGACAAACCCTTAGTGAATAACCTGAGTTGTCTCGATAGTCCTGGTTCTTCAAATGAAATGGCACAGCTTCATTACTGTGAACAGAAATCTTAACCTTTTATCAAACACACACCTACACTCACATGCACACCGCTGTAGTGGCAAAAGATAATTGGGGCCACTTAAGATAAGTTTGAGGGAACTTCTGCTCTTTCGTCTCTTGTGCACATTGCATTGTCTCTTCTGCCCGTTCAGCCCAAAGACACTGAACTTCAATTACACCGATTGCTGCGAAACACCGGGCACCTCAGTAAATAGCTGCCACTAAAGGTCGACTTGTACCTCTCAACGCTTCGACTGTACAGTGAAAATGGACGTCGTCTACGTATTGGCGAACTGAAAATGACTTTCGCTAATTGTATATTACAAAAATGTCTTTGTAAGCTGCTTTCATTCTGCTCTTGGGATGCTCTTATACAAAGACGGACACTGTTTTCCTTGATTTCAATGGACAGAAACCACAAGGCACCCAATTGTATTGTGTCTGTACTGCGATATTTCAGTAGCATTCTGTCGATGTAGCACTATTATCCACTCTTTTATCAGAGAAATGTAACCGTAGAGCGATGCCTGTTGAGGGAAATGTCACATTCATTTAGAATAATAATGCTTGGACTGACAAGTGCAGGCAGCACAAATCAGCAGCGTCTGACTCGGTGTCATCACAAATCTTGGGTTACGATAGGGAACACACTACTGCACAAGACTCAGGACATGACAACTAAGGAGAATAAAAAGACGATTAAGATTCTTTGCAATTTACTGAGAAAATAAAAAACATCACGGGTTGCTCTAAATGAACTGGGATTCCACAGCGCCATCTAACATGTGATATAAATGGGTGGAACCCGGTAAAAGCAGAGGCTTATGTTAGATTACAGCGGGCTGCGAGCGGCACAGAGCAGACCCTGGCAGTAATAAGACACAGCAGAATCCCACAGTGACGCATCGGTGGTTCACGCACACTGGGATATATGGCACAATTAAGCACAATATAGAGACCAATGGTGCAGACGGTGGATCTGGGCATTTGTTAGCTGACTGGCAATCACTATGGTCAGCTCACCCACTTCTGTCAGCCGCAGTGCTTTCCACAAGCACCGGCTGTCAGCTACTTTATTAATAATGATATAGCGGGTCCTTCATGCAACTTAACTGTCGACTGTAGCAGACGAGCAGTGGCATTTCATTCACATTACCCGTGTTTGATAGAAATATTTGTTCATGCATTATTTTAATACTTTAAACGGCTCATTTTGATCTGCTCCGGTTCACTCTGTTCTCACATGCACAGGTTTGCACATCCATTCTTCTAACCTTAACCATAACCAGTTAAAACAACTGTGCACTTGGTAGGACTACTTGGTAGAAAAATAACTTATATTTTATAACAATGTTTCCATACTCTATGCTATTGTTTTGCTATTGTTTTGGCTTTACTTTCAAACAAATCCGCTCCCTCAAGTCGGAGATTGGAGTCTTTTTGCTCAATAATCTGAGGGAGAAACTGCCTGTCCGCTTTATCAAAGCTCCCTCTGTTAGCATGCAGTGCACTGCTGCGGCTGGTAATGTGTTCTGGGCTGTAATTTCTGCCTGTGTCTCGGCTGGATCTGAAAATAAGTGAGATTTATGGTGTCAGCCAGAGTGACATGGGCAGCATGAGAAGTGGTGAAGCTACTTGTCCTGGCCTCTACTTAGCACTAACACATCCACATTCTGACCCTATACCATCCTGGCTACAGCTACAAATGAACAGGTCAAGCACAGTGTTGAGCCGGGGGGTGGGGGTGGTGGTGGGGGTGGTTTAGGGCTTGCATTATTCATAGAGCAGCAGAGAGACGTGGTGGTGTTAAACATAGTAAACATCCTTCGTGTGTACACCTATTTATGACATTGTTATGGCAGCCTTGAAGCCAAAGGCTGTCCAGATATATCCCGAAGCACAGGTCAGAGCGGTAAAGGCCAGAATACTTGATCTGGTGACTTGTCTTTGAGTCACCTTATGACCTTTCATGTCATCGCAGGAGCAGACACATTTAAATAGACAATAAAATATGCCAATAATCAATCCATGAAATATAGTAGTAGTAGTTCTGATGAACATTTCCATCCCTTGGTGATAAAGTAGGAAGTAGAAAGATGAATAATAGGCTGTGGACAGTGAATACTGCTCACTCTCAGTGTCCTGAAGCTATTAAGCAGACCAAATGAGACGTGTCTTTTCATCACCTCCTCTCTCCACATTGTGCATTTCTCAATCTGGCACTTCCTCTCCCTTAATTCCAGCGAGGATTTAATTGGCTCGAATCAAGACACACGAGAGGGGAAGAGGGAATAAAGGACTTGGTCGCACCATGCAGAGCGATATATCACAGCATGACAGCACATTGAAGAGGTGGGATGATTGTGAAGCCAACACACTGCCTTTTAATGAGAGTCTTTCTCTTGCTCCCGCCTCTTCTCTTCCCATCTTGCCCCTCCAAGAAGCAACCACTTCCTCTCCTGGCCTCTCCATCCTCCTTCTCCTGTTTCTTCCTGGCTGATGGGATGAAGGTGACACACAAATGCCCATCACCACCTGGCAGTTATCGCCCGCGGCCTGCTAAAACTCCCGTATCCGCTTTCCCGCGGCAGTCTGAGGTGCGCGCCGGTCAGAGATGTGATCTGCTCATTACTCATAGCTGTGGCTGGTTGGGAGGGGATTAGCTTGATGGCCACTTTGATAGTGATTCTGCTCTTGAAAGTGTCAGCTTAAAGGGAGAGGTAATGAGATATCATGTTAAAGATCACACAGACACAGAGGACTGGTGCCTCGGAATTCGGAGTCAACTCCAGGACCACTTCAATAGGTACCTCGTTCAGTAATGAAGACATTGTGGGGGGGGGAAAAAGGCACTTCATTTCCCATCAAAGTACAAAGTCAGTCACGAAAGTGGGAATAAAGCGGCTGAGCTGAAATGTGGCTGATTATAAACAGGTTGTGGTTCATCTGTGTGTGTGTGTGTAACTGTGGATACAATTCATACACCGCAGCCTCACTGTCACACATGATTTAAAGTGCTGATTCCACTTAGTAACAACATCATCTGCCCACTGTTGTATTTTACACCAGTATGAAATGAAACTGAGCATGAAAATGCAGGTAAAGAATACAAATCTCACTCTTTAGTCATTTTATTAAGATGTTTTTCATGTAAAGCTCCTAACTGGGCTGAGACAAGAAGAGGCCTTGCATCTAATCTCTATTTCTTAATTAGATACAATTATGCTATACACCAGATAAATGCACAGTAACCATGTATGAGCATGCTCTCTTAGTTCACTGAACTATTACTGAAGTGTCTCTTGAATTGGCCAATCAGCTGCTTTTCTCATGCTTCATAATTTAACTGTGGCTTGGCTATCAGCTGACAATCAGTAACGTCCAATTACAGTTAAGTAGGTGCACGATGTGGTCACTCTGCCCTGACTCATCTCACTGTAATTCGCAGCTCTGTCAATGTCTGCTGCTGCTGCAGCTTCCTCCACCATCCACATACACTTAAGTGTTGAGCTTTAACTGAGATAGATGGACGGATGGATGGATAGATATGTTTAAATGGCCAGCTCATTCAAGAGTTTCTGACTGATAAAGAAAAGAATGAAGCATCTTCCCTTGAAACGTCTGACCTGAATTTGCCTTTGAAAGCAGCAAAGCGAGGAAGCAAACAACGAGAGACAAATGGTTTGTGCGGAAACCTCCAGACAATTCTCACAGTGGGCTCACATAAAAATAAACACAAATTCCTAAGCTTAATGCACTTGTGGTCGGAAAGTTTATGTATTTTTGCCCTCACAAACTTCAAAAGAAGGGCAGCCAATGACATGTCAACAAAAAGACCCTTCTTTTTCATCCTAGCCACTCGCTCGGTTATGTAAGGATTCACACAGTTAATGGACGGTATTGATTTTTTTTTTTTTCTTTGGAGTCATGTTGAGTTGCTCTCAAGTGTAAATTATTTATGAGTGCAGATGATTTATGGGTAAACTTGGACTGCAGGGAGGTGTCACAAAATGACGTTGCTGACAGGACAATTTCCCCCCACAAATATTAACCACATTAGGAAACTTTGCCCAATTCTGAAATCTTATGAGGCATCACCATTTTAATTTTTTAAAGAGAGCTGTTGTCTCTGCAACAATACATAGCCCTGCACTGGTGAATCTTTGGAGAACCTTTTCTCAAACTGCCTGTCTGTACTATTAAATTACATTAAGGGAGTCCCTAATAGTTTCTATGCTTACAAAGTCCAATTTGAAAATAGGAATTATTAAGGTCTGCCGTGAAAGGATGGAGCCGGCCTCTGGAGCCCACCTTGTGAGGTTGAAAGGGAGCTTGTGAATAAAACATGGCTGGAAGTGTAAGTACTATATTTTAAGTTTATAGAACAAATTGCCTGCAATTGTCATGCATACCATACCTGTAATGCAGCTAGATCAATGGGTCAGGAGGGAGGAGCAAGTGTCCCCGGCGAATTTCAACAACAGTCAGATTCAGCTCTCGAAGAATCAAGGTCAGACGCCAGGGACAGAACCCGAGAATCTCTGCTCACCCGCAGATGAGCTGAGAGAGCTGCAGGGGAGTGAGCTGGTAGGTGGTGCTCTGACTGATGCTGGTGAAGGTACAGCAATGCCTTTTTCTGCCCCTGCTGTTTGCCGATTGAGCAAAAGCCCCCGGAGGCCACAAGGCAGGGAAACAACCCTGCTTGCGCCCGTCTTCTCAATTTCAGCCCAATATCTATCACACTCAGGCAATCGATAAAGGGTTCTTCACCAACACCCAACCATGCCTGGAGGAGGATGACCTTCTGATCTTTGTCTGATTCCTTCAACCATCTCTGATCGAGATCCATACTGCCAGCTTTGCTTGGCTTAGCTCGGCTTAGCTGCCCTCTAGACACAGACCTCTCTGAGCGGGCGCAAAGGTCATCTCTAATGTAGAGTCAATTACCACTAAAACATACACCGATTCCTTTCAAACCTCAATGGGAAAGGGGTAAAATCAGGAAACTTAGCCAGAATGTGAAGTGGGATGTCAACACTTCTGGAGAGACGAGGAGATACGGACACGTGGCAGATTGTTTGAGAAGTGGCAAGAAGTGGTCGTAACGTCGCTCATAAGAATTCAACTCGTGTACTCGCCGCCAAGCTCCCTGGTGTCCACTCATTCTGTATGTGCAGTGCTTTATCATCCCTTTTCCTCTAAGCGACTGAGACCATTAACTACTCAGGAAAAGGTTTACCGATTGTATACATTTTCCCGTAGACCTTCATACCAACAGACTACTTTTTGCACCCAGAAGAGTTGCACGCACTGGCTATTCACTCTATTTTTACTTCTACACTGGCATGCATTGGAAACTGAAGGACTACAGAAGCTGTTTGCCGTTTGCCTTGCTGGACAAACTTTTCGACAGGAGAACAGCAACAAGAATAGAGGCTCACAAAATTCCATTAAGAAAAACTTGGAGTGGTTGTGTGGGGTACAGATTTTAGCCAGTTTCTGTGGTGAAAGCAAAATAAGAGAAGTGTTTTGTGCATGAATCACAGAATACATCTCGGGTGATCTTTTGAGAATTGCAGTGGCAGTGTAAACAACTCATTCACCCTCTACTGAGGAAGCTTTTGACGTATTGCAGGAAAGGTTAGCTTCCTTAATGGAGATGGATCATTTCTATATGTTACTGTTATGAGTTAGCGTCACAGAGATATGTTCAGCAGCAGCTGAATGTACTGTCTAAAGTACATAGCACACAAAGACAGGATGTGTGTGTTTTATTAAGTAACAAAAACATCTCTATTAGCCTTTCAGTTGCATAATGACTGAGTATACAGTCCACTACTGAGTGACATTGGAAGAATTTACCATTAAATGTCAGTTTATCTATTCATTTGAAAGTATGTTCAGCAGAGTCATAAAAGGGAAGTGCAGTCCACACCGACTCGCTCATTCACTGCACGCACAGAAGACGTAGAGACATAGTTTGAAGGACTCTGATCGTGTACTGGATTAGCTGGGCATTTGTCACAGTCCATTGTCCCAGTTAGCATTATGTGTAATATGCCACTTGTGCTTTGTGCAGAAGGCTCAATTAGTGCTACCACTTCATCATCAGCCTTTAAACTGTAGTTGATGCTAATGGATTGCTCACTCGGGGTACATCCATCCATCAACCCCTTATTGCAAAAATGCTTGACTCGTGCTATTGCGAATGTTGTTCTTCGGTTCCACTAAAAAAGCAGGGGCTATGGAAGTTAAGCACAAGCGGAACAGGGGCTGAGGTAATTAGACAATTGAAATGAAGTTGTTTGGTGTAAGGTGAACGATCAAGACCCAGCATGGTTCTTGTGTTTGTTAGATAGATGCAGTTCTGCAGGGTTCGCTGGCATGTGCGTGTACGTTGTGGTTCTTCAGATTTCACTTGCCTGGCAGAGACTGGAGTATTGCAACAGAGGGAATAGAAATGAAAGGAGTAAAATGAAACATTCATTGCAGGGTGTTGATAGACGACTTTATCATATGAGAGCAGAAGTGGCCGGAGAACGCTGGGGTGATGATGTATTGTTTAGCGAAACATCGGAGCAGTGCGTGAATACAAACGGCTGCTTTCATTTCTCAGCCCGATGGCCACGAAGCTCGTCGTGACGGAGCACAGTTTGGTGTCTCGGCTTGAACGGGAAGACTGATGAGTCCAGATATGATGTATGCCCTGTCCTCCTGCTCCCTCTCCATCACCAGGCATCCACAGCATGCGTAATGATGAGGAGGGCAGCCAGGACAGGAGCGTGTTACTTCACGACGGTGAAACATAATGGAGCAGCCTCCTACTGTGCTGGAGAATCAGCGCAGGCATCCAATTACTGCCTTTAAGATCAATCTCAAGATGACCCAAAAAACACGCCGCTCCTTTACACTGTGATATTTGAAACTGAGGATAAGGAGGCGGGGGCGTGACAAGGCAAGTCATTAATCTAAATTGTTAGTATATTAATGTGTGTTTGTCTGGAGCAAATAGAGGGGGAGATGGGGAGAGGGAGAGGAGATTTGGAGCAAAAAAGATCTGAAAACACAGGGGAAGAGAAGACAAGACAGGCATGCAGCGTTACAGTTGACAAAAAGCAACCTGAGGCATTTCTTTGCTCTAAACTGGCAAACACCTTTGAGTGTTCTTCTGATTCTCTTGCTTTTGAAATAATTGCTGCAGTCGCAGAACTGTGGCTTCAGTGATTAAAGTGGGTGATCGTCGTCACTCCGAGTCCTCCCAGCGCAGGTAGGTCTCTGACAAAACAAGGGGGGGTGCCGTCTTCAAAGAGGTTGTCTAAATGACATTGCTGCTTCCCCAGAAGTGTCAGCCATGGCAGAGCTCATTGCTCGACTGCAGAATTGCAATAAAAAGGCCTTTTTATAATAATCAATTCCAGCATGGGCGCTGCAATTTAGAACATGGCATGAATGGGCAGAGTCTGAGGAACCACTGAAGTAACTGGCCATAAATGTGATCACATTCAAAATAAGCGTCCCATTGCTAATAGTCATTAGCTTTATGGCATTCCAACTTTCAGAGGCATGGTCAGTTTTCTGGTCAAAACACGATTACAGCAGCTTTTCCATGACGACAAAATACAGTCTAGCTTCTTTGACTAATTAGTCCTGATTACAGATGAAAGGGCTTTCTAGAACAAAACCACAGAGCTGTTGTGTCAACAGATGCCTTCAGCGTGCTCTCTGAAGTCTCCCCTTTCAACCTGATTAAAAAAGATCGGAGAATTTCCATGTGCTTCTTTCTCGCCACTATCTTAGAAAAAACACCCACTCCTTCTTTTTCATCTGTTTCTCCCGCTCCCTTCTCCACACTTGAATGTTCCACTTTAAAAGAAAAAAACTATATAAATTATAATGACACTTAGTACAAAACAGAGGGGAAAGGCTTCATCTATAAGCAGTGATAACAAAACATACAGTCAGATTTCTTTTAATGATCCATTCAGGAATGGAAAGTCTAGTATTGGCTTGATTTTCTAACTAGAATTATTGTGTCCTCAAGACTGTTGTGAGGCTAAAAGCCAGATGACATCAGCTCAGTACAATCTAAATACAAAGATTCATACACTAATCGAGGCCAAGGATAAAACTTCATAAGGAGCACGTGATTATATTTGTATTTGGAATTTACGAATCCCCTTAGGGAAATTCCTTCTTTGCATTCAACCCGTCTTCCACTAGAAACCTGCCATGAATTAGGAGCAGCGGGCAGCCACCATTTTTATTTTTGATATTTACCAATGTGTTTTGACGTCACAGACACCACGTGTTTCCACTAGCACGACTCGACTCGCCCCAGCGCGGCACGGTTATTTTACGTTTCCACTAGCATAGTACCTGGTACCTGGTTTGAGGTTTTTTTGAGTTCCTGCTCTGGTGAGGTTCCAAGCGAGCTGAGGCGATACTATGCCAGACTGCCGGCCACTGATTGGCCAGAGTGCCTCCACAGGAAGAGATGTCCGACACAAGATGAACTGTAGATCAGTTAAAAAAGACTTAAAAATCTTAAAAACGTGGGTTTATCTCCAACAATTACCAGGGAAAATGTCTAAAATCTCAATATTTAACAGAGGAGTCTGGTGTATTTAGCGGACGGAGTCTGTGCTCCAGTCATGGAGGAAGTACTGAACAAATAGTTCTAATGATTCAGTTATACTAAAAACAACTCCCAGCAGTTTAACGCAGCCGTGCAGTGATGACTCCGCCCACGTTGAGGAGGTGCTATTTTAGAATGGAATAGCAACCTAAACCGTGCCGTGCTGAGGCGAGTTGTGGCGTGCTGGGACCATAAGTGGAAAAGGGGCTTTAGTCTGTCCTCCATCGCTGGAGTTTGTATGCGGTCTGAGAATAAGACAAAATCTACAGCTTATACTGTTCTGAAAAGTGAATCAAACATCAATAAATCAGAAACTACTCTCTCGCCGCGCTATGCAAACAATAAACGTGCAGTTTATTTATGCGTCAGTGACGGCTCATGTAAAATATGTAGTGAAAATTTGGAAGGAACTGAAGTATGGATCGCTAGTTGAGTCATCTTCGGGTCCTTAAGTACTTATGTTTTGAGAGAAAGGTTCTCCGTCCTGAGCCCGTCATAAAAGATGAACACAAATAAATAAACTGTGAATAAACCTGAGGCTGGACCGCATAAACCGATGTGTACAAATGTGTTGGTACCCTCGGAGCATATAGAAACATTCATTGTATTTTATCATCAAATCACAGAGCGTCACATCAGCTTCATGTTCAACAAACTGGATTTTCTGTAACATTACCTGCAACAAGGCACCTGCTGGGTGATACCAGCTGTCAATCACACGAGTCACCACTCCTAATCGTGCTTTATCGCCCATGTTCCTCTAAATGGGAACATCATTTAAAAAAATTGACATGATGTTCTATTGAGGAAGACCTGAAACTAGTGATCGAGACCATTAACTCCTCAGGAAAATGTTTACTGGCATCATAAATCAAGTGAGAAGTCGAAGCTCATTCAGGTTTTTTCATCCCTGGTGGCTCACTGCAACTTCTGTCCTACTTCCTAGGCTTCACTTTTCAAACCGGGAAGACTACATCCATTTTTAAATACAGTCTATGAGCGCAGGCACTGTCAAAAGAGACTGTCAAAAGAGGACAAATGAGAAGCCTGGTCCTCTGTCAGGTATCTTCATTTATATTATGTGGAAACATTATATGGATTTTTTTGCTTAATTGCACCACAATCATTTTGCTTACCCAAAATGCCTTTTAACACTGAGCTTGTGTTATCCTTTGTGCCAAATCTAAATTCTGAATCTGAGCAGTGGATGTTTTCAGCACAGTCCAATGAATTCATTTAACATAATATAAATGTACATTTTTATTAATATTCCTGTGCCCAGACTGCAACAGCTCCACCTTCACTGCTCAAACCCCACTTACACAGTGACTGGAGTTCTGTGCACAGTGACCTGTTCCATAATGGAATCCCTGAGTTTGTTTTTCTTCTGATGGAGAGAGGGTGCTGTGCCTCTGAGTATGAGGTGGGTTGACAGCGCTGCTCCTACATTACCTTACTTCCTTTTTCTCTGTCAGTGAGGATTGTAGCAGAGGAGGAGGAGGAGGTGAGGGAAACTTATCTGTGGGCTTTTCATGCCACACTGATCCCAAGTAATCTAATTCAGCCTTCCCCTTTCTCGCTTGTGTGCTTCTTTCATACGGGTGCATCCAGGTTGCAAGAGAAATATGTGTATGTGTGTAAATGTGCGAGGAAGAAAAAAGGCGAAAGACCGAGTTAATGAGTTCAGAATGTGTCTGCATGTATAAATATTTGTGTTGTTTGTTTACCACATTTCTGTGGAGCCTTAGAAGAAAGGAAATTAAAATGAAATTGTCCAAATTGACCTCTTCAATAAATTCAATTAGTCTTCTTGAGATGACCTGGTGACCTGTCCAGGGTGTGAGCCCGCCTTTCACCCTGTATCACCTGGGACTGGCCCCAGCTCCCTGCAACCCTCATGTGGAGGATAAAGCCGTAGATGACGAGTGAGTGAGTGAGTGAGTGAATCTTAAATAAATACACAGAAAGATCCTGGTTCAAGGTCAGTATCACACACACACACTGTCTGGGGCTGCGAGTCATTCAGACAATGGAGGAGTGCTAAGAACCGAGTGTGGGCTTTAAAACTCACACACTTGCAAGTCCCCACTTTACTTAATATTAAAAAAAATCCACCAGAGCATCTTAGACATGATTTTAGGTTGATTTAAAGCATGACAAAGAGGGGACCTGAAAAATGTCCCCTGTTCAACGTGGAGTCCTCGCTTTGTGAGTGTGTAACGACACCCAAGTCCCCTGTTCTACTGGTTCACGAGTACACACACACACACAAACACACACTATTATATATATTATATATTATAACACTATTCTTCCTTATCTCCCGTGAGGTCTTTGTCTACATTACACAGTCCCTAATTGATTTAGCCAAGTTTAGCAAAAAATGTAATATCGGGTTAACTAAGATGGATTTCTGTCACAGGGAAAAAAAATTACATGATTTATTGGAAGTCATAAAATTACCCCTCTATGTAAAATGAGCAGAATAATCAGAGTGAAAAACTGACACTTTAAGGACTGATTGATGATTGCTTTGGAAAGGAGGGGGTGTGTTCGCTAATTAACAGATTATTTTTGTAAAATCATTAAAAGTATTACATTTTATATATATTCACACGAGTCGAGTAAAAGGAGATTGTAACGAAGGCAACGACAGATTCTCTGGTTGAATTTCTTTCATGTGTAGAGAGTCGCTGCGACAACAATCCTGAAAATCATCTGTGCCGTTTTTGCCAGAGGAAAGTGTGGGAGCTAATGTTATATATGCCTTCGGCAAGGCAGGCAGGCTGTTGATATGTCAGTAAAATGAAAAGGATGTTAGAGAAGGAACTCAAACAATGCCGAACCATTGGACACGCATTGTAGCTTCAATTATCCTAAAGGATGGATCAGTGTGAGAGAAGGCGCCGCGTTCCTCTAAATCCAGGCAGAGCCACCCACAGGCATCTATCATCTACACCGCTATGGGCAATACTTAGAGAATAATATTGACACAACAGTCAGTTCTGTATTGTGCAGATCAGGCGCACCAAAACAGAAATAGACGGAGCTTTTGTTTTGCGTTTGTCAGCCCTGATGTGACATTATTTATCTTGAGTCAATTGAACTGATGTGGCGCTTTCTCCTTTTTCACCTACGTGGTGCTCAACAGATCATTAAACGAAGACCTGGAGATGCACGAAAGGCTCTCTATGTGAAGCTCTATGGCGGCAGCTTAAGTAAATCGTCACAGCGGTTTTTTAACTTTGCCTCACCGAGGGAGACGCACACCTCCCGGCTTCCCCTCAGGCCAGAGCCACCCTCGGAGGCCGTCTGAGTTTTGCTGGGAGTGACAGACGCTCTCCTCCTGCCCTGCTCCAGCGCACGGGCCTACATTAAAGCTCTGCCTCCTCTATCAAAGCATTCGACATTTATGTATAAGTACCAGGGATGCACTGATAACAACACCAGCATCGCTATCAGTCAGATGCAGTGTTTTTGGCAGCCATTTTAGATTTAGTCTTAGTCTTTTGTCTTATTTGACATTTTGTTGTGCAGTTTTTTAAAATGACAATAAAGATGATTTCCTTTCCTTTCTTCCTTCAACATGGGCACGTTTGAAAAAAACAAAACATTTCCAATTATAACTCATTAAAGTAGTCCTGCTATTAAGTTAGAGAGTATTATTCAACTGGGTTATTATTAATAATGTATTTTCATGTTGTCACATGTGCAGCTCATTTTAAATTCAGACATCACTCACTCATCTTCTACCGTTTATCCAAGCCAATCCCAGCTGACATGGGATGCAAGGCCAGTCCATCACAGGGACACACACGGAGACAAGCAGCAGTGTCCCCACCAGTCTTGTAACCAAACCTTGCATTCACTGTGCAAATTGTCCAATTTGCATAATCCCCAAATCTGCATGTTTTCTGACTGTGGGAGGAACCCACGCACACACGGGGAGAACATGCAAACTCAGACATACAGGAGATAAATATAATTTGGTGTGTTATATGTATAAAATATCATAATACTTGTGTCATAATACACTTTAAGTTTAATGTGACGAAGCAGAAATGCAAATATTCCAAACAAAGTCATGCACTTTTCAGCAGTCGTGCAGCTGTGAGCATCGTGTTATTTAATTAATAGGAATTTTAATCAGAAATTTAAATGACTTTCACTTTTATCCGTTTGCTATTAAATATTTTTCATCATGTTTTGTCACAGAATAATTCACTGAATATTTCAGGCGGCCACCAGCCGGTGCTAAAAGTGCAGCAATTCTCATCTACACTATGCATTTCACTGATGTGTCAAAAGCAAACATTTGCAAATGGCGATTCGCAACGTAGAAATAATAGAACACGATGTTTTACATGAGCGGGGTTCACCGTTTCTCATTGAGAGTGATGAGTGTGCTGCCATCTATTAAGGTGTCGCACTAAGCTGGAAGTGGCATCACTCACCATGGCCAGGGGCACGATGCCCGCTAGGTCCTCCTGTGCCAGTCGGATCTCTGTCTCTGCCTCTCGTGTCGTGGCATGACTGGCCGGGTACTCCACCTGCCAGGCCATCCAGCGGCTGCCCGGCAGCTGCGGGGAGCTTTCCATTTTCAGATCCACCTGGAGCACCCTCTGAACTCCCATCTCAAACCTGCCAGAGTGCAAAAAAAGAAAGCAAGAGTATCAGAGAGCGGCGAAGCAGACAGCCGGGAAAGAGATTGAGTGTGTGTGTGTCTGCTGTAATGACGACAAAAGGTAAAGGCTGATGAATCTGTTGCTGAAATATATGACATTCGAGAAGCTTCAAAATGTCAAGTCCCTTTGTGTTTGACTCTGCGGTCAACCACCTCCACTTCATTGAATAATATCACAATCTTTTTCTTCTCCATTCCGTCTCATTCCTTTGCCCAGGTGATGTGCACTGTAAATACAAGCTATAATTTGTGCTTCTGGGAGCGCTTCAAAGGAATGCCTCAGCGTGAGCCACCCCCGCTGAGATGTCGACGCTCAGGTTTGTCACTGGTGCCCTTGTTTGCCCCAGCGGAGTGTAAATATACGGCTTGCTTTGGCACATTCTACAGCGGGCCTGAATTAAGTCAGACAAATGGAGAGCGCTGATAATAAAATTCCCATGGCGCCATAAGTCTCCGACGCTCGGGGTTTAAATATAGCCTGGAGGCAGGAAAGGTCAGCTTTACACAGGAGCCGGAAGAGATGGGAAATGGCACAAGATCTGTTAGACAAGTCGTGCTTGTCAAATGGCAGGACTCGGGGCCAATAAATTTCATGCGTGTCTCTGTGGCACACCAACACCAAATAACATACTGTAAATTGAGCATGGTGAAGAGGGGAGAGCGAGAGAGACAGACGCGGGCCCAGATAAATAAATCTAAACGGTCTTTCCTTGGGAACTTCATGAGCATGTAAACACAATAAAGTACACAGTACAGCAGAAAGACAGCGACCTTTTAAAGGTGCCATATGTAAGAAATATATCACAAAGTCATCAAGAGACTATGATAGGTCATCAGAGATTTATGAAACATGATAGTGGCTTCACTGATGACGCAAGTTTATTCACAAAATAAACTTGAATTTGCCAGGTGCACACTCATTTTTTTTTATTCTGGATTGGTGTCTTGGTTTGTTACACCACCCACCGCCACTAAGCTATCTTAGAAAGCCTCAGTACCCCTCTAAAAAACATCCCAACCTGAGGAAAAGAAAAGTGTCTGCAGTGGACGTGCATTAAAATATATAGATGACACTTTGAATTGACCGTAGGTGTGAGTGTGAGAGTGGGTGGTCGTTTGTCTCCATGTGTCCCTGTGATGGACTGGCGACCTGTCCCGGGTTGTAACCCACGTTTATGCCGGCTGGGATCAGTGATGGGAATAATTGATCATTTTGCTCAGATACGGGTTAATCTAAGTGGTTCTAAGTGGGTCAGTGGTTTGCAACCTTTTTTCCTTGAAGCCCCCCCTTGCTTGTGTCCAGGACAAACCAGGTCCCCTTAACCCCCTATCTACAGCACTGTTCCTATTCTCACTGTGTATATGGATAAAACAAAAACTGTCCGGTGCTTCCATAAAATCAAAACCAGGGTAAAGTTTGAGATATTGCCTTGTTTACTTTTCTGATACCAGTGACCAACTGACCTGAGGAGACTTGCTTCTGCAGTCATGGTCACAGAAGTTCAGATTGGCAATAGTTGATTTATTAGTTGGTAATAAATAGCTTAATAAATGTAAAAGGTGGACCATAAAATGGGTTTTAAATCCCCAGAACAGACAAAGCTCTGCGACCCCCATGTGATCTCTGGCGCCCCACTGAGGGGGGGCTTGGACCCCTAGGTTGGGAACCATGGATCTAAGTAATAATCTGTTTCAATCGTTACAAAGCTGCAATCATCAATGACAAATTTTATTTTTATTTTTATTTATTTTGGCCCTGAATACTCAACATGAAAGATAATGTGTGACATCGTAATTTAGGAACGATCCATCCATCCAGGGTCACGGGGATGGATGGACCCCCTGGACAGTTCACCAGTTAATTTAGGAACTAAAACAATTAAAACTACAAAAACAGGTTTTATCCTTTTTCTTTTCTTTTTCTTTTCTCAATTCAATTCTAAGGACGAAAGATTTGTTACACCAGAGTATAAATCATTAAGATGACAACTAAATAACGTGTACCGCGCCACTAAAGGCGTACGTCAACGTCACGGTCTCGCATAACTTTCTTACACTGTTGCAGAAAAAAACCAACAAACAAGTGTCCAGAAATAAACCTCAGAGTGAATCAGTTCCAACGGCCGACTTTTTACAGCATGGGCACAATTTTACTGCGCACACGCACACACACACACACACACACACACACACAAGCAACACTTAACACCCTCTCAAAGATAAGTTCTCTGTTATTAGCTCTTTTTTTCTTTGCTTCACAGATGTCAATTACTCTCAGAGCCCAGAGTTTAATAGCAACTGTGAATATTAAGATTTTCATATTTCTATTTCACAAGATAGAAGGATGCTCACAAAGTAACCAGGTTATAGGATTGCATTAAAAAAAAACGTGGCCTTCTGCTTCAAGTTAGAGTTCAGAAATAAAACCGAGTAAGGACAAGTGAAGGAAAACAGAGAAAGGATCTTGGGATGGTGCAGAGATTAGAGTGAAGACTTAAGTCAAGAAGGAGCTTCAATGCACAAAGCAGAGACTAAAATGTTCATATTGGAAATGTGTTTTATTGCATTTTTATAATGTGTCTTAAAAAACAGGTCGAGGGTAATAAATACAGCTGAACATCTAACAATATTTAATGTTTGACTTCACCCCAGTTGACAATAGGTAATTAAACGAAGCTGTCGCTGTGAATACGCCTTCCTGAGTCCACCTTCCCCATCACCGAGTCTGCTAATCACACAGCTCGCCGGGGGAAACCGCTCACTTCCCTGCCGCTTCTAGAATGCGGCCTTATTCAATTAGCGACAAAGGGCCCGTGGATGTGTGCCACACAGCTGGCCGCAGCCTGATAATTATCACTAAACTAGCCGTGTTTTTGAGTCAATCCGAGACCAGACAGACGACCCGAGGGCAGCCAAAGGCAACAGAGACGGGGGGGGGACTCAGTAGATAACAGGCCTTGAAGTTTGGAAGCAGCTGGTCCTGTGGCTTCAGAGACCAGATTGGAGAGCAAATCACACTTGACAAGATGCTGCTGGAGACGGCAGACGACTGAGAATACAGAGGTGGATGCGAGGATGCTGTTCAGCCACATTTGGGATGCCCATAAATCACAGTGACACCAGCAGATCTGTGGGACACAAATTCATCTGTGAATAGATGAAACGTAGTTTTGGAAGACGCACAACTTCTATAGGTCAAGACAACATGACAACGTGGAGCCAGCTATAGAGTTGAATAATGGAGGTGACAATGACGATGACCTCTCACACCACTGGCAGGGAGGAGCTAGACTTTGTAGAAATGACTTTATTACGAAGCCGGACTTCAAGACATTTGACAGAAAGAAAAGTTTCTCCACAACCGTTATAAAGAATGGCCACATCTCTACCGTCTTCCTTCCAAATTTGATTTACCAAAGACTTGTGTCTCACTATGTCCAGTAATTGTTTTAACACTGGAATAAAAGACATTCTGTTGCACTCTCTTGCACTAAATGACAATTAAAGGCGTAACATGTTATTATAATAAGAAGAAATAAAAACCTAAAATGACTAAAATGAATTTGTTGCAAATAGTTGCAGATTATTTCCTGCAAATAAAAATAAAGAATAAATAATTGCAGCACTGACCTGCCAGTTCAAACATTACGAGCATAATAATGGTATGAGTAATGTGTTATGAACAAATACAAGCTTGGTTATTTAACTACACAGACTGTAAACCCGCTTTGCCTCGATAACACAATCCTGGGAGCTACAATATATGAGAATCTCAGCAGCATGAAGACGGACGAAAGTTAGATTTAAATGTCAAAATGACTCGACAAACACAGGACAGAGTTGCCAAAGGATTTTCCTTTTAAACAGATTTCTCTAGAGAAAGTAATGTAATTGAAAGTGCTTCCATTGTTCCTTTATCAAACTCACTGAGTCATTATGACTCCTTGTTTAATCTCCCCCTGAAGTGACAGAAGTCGTGTGTCTACAGCCTGAACCAACGGGGGTTTAGAGGACAAGAGCGAGACAGAGGGAGACAAAGAGACAAAGAGAGACACATAAATCAGAGTTAAATCAAGATATTTCCCTTTTTTTTTTTAATTATTCAACTTGTGGATCTATAATTTCCAACTATCCCAGAGCTGGTGTCATTACAAGGTTGTGACAATACGATGATTTCACAAAACAACTCTGAGGATGTTTTATGTAAAACGTACGAGAGGAAGGATGTAAAGTGCATAACACAAGAGGCCGTCACAAACCTAACGCACAACTCTATAACAAGGGAGAATAAATGGGAACAGAATGGCAGATGAAGATACATAAATGTAAGCAGGTAGAACCAGAGGAGACGGCGTCCAAAGAAGTCGGAGGTGGCAGTGTGTACATGTGTGTGTGTGTGGGTGCCTTAACTGTACTTGTGGATGGGGGGGGGGAAAATAATCAAATTTGTGGCTTCAGTGGTGCTTGAAACAGCAGCCTAAAACTCTGCTGTTCTCATGCTCCATCACCTGGAACAGCAATAAACCAGTCAGCACAATGAAGCATAGACACACACACACGCGTGTACGTATTTGATCGCGTCCACACGCACGCACACAAAGTCTTAAAGTCTGAAACCACTTTTCCACTCACACACAGTTTGTCAAAATCATGTAAAACACCTCTGCTGGTCCACTCACTCTCTCACTCTCATCTGTGGACGCTTCATCCTCCACTCGAGGATCGCTGGTGCCAATCCCAGCTAGCATAGGGCAAAAGGCAGGGTCGCTACACCGACAGTCAATTCAGAGTGTGTCCAAACCAGAGAAAACTCCTCCACGCACCATTTACTTTCCCAAGCATGTCAGGGAACTAAAGCTCCTTTTCCACCTATGGTCCCGGCTTGCCTCGGCACGGCACGGCACAGTGCGGAACCACGCGGCTAGGCGCGGCACGGCACAGTTTAAATTGGTTTTCCACTACAAAAATAGTACCTACCCAACACGGGCGGAGTCATCACACACACACAAACGAGTGACTTGTTGTTTTCAGAGTAACTGAATCATTAGAATCAGTTAATTCCAAAACATTTGTTCAGTTCTTCCTCCATGACCGGAGCACAGACTCCGTCTGACACAGTCAATGTCGCTAAATACACCAGACTCCTCTGTTAAATATTGAGATTTTAGACATTTCCCTTGTAATTGTTGGCGATTATCCCACGTTTTTAGGATGGTTAAGTCTTTTTAACTGATCTACAGTTCGGCTTGATTCTTGTGTCGGACGTCTCTTCCTGTGACGGCACTCTGACCAATCAGTGGCAAGGAGTACGACGGCACTCATAGTATCGCCTCAGCTCAGTAAAGCTCTTTTTAGGTTTGATTTCTGAGAAAGGACACTGATGGTCACAGCATGCAGTTTAGTCTTTTGGCCGGAAACCAGAAATCGGTCCTTAACTCACATCGTCAGAGTCCTCTGCAATCAAAGCAAATCACTCTGAACCTTTGTGTACTGTAGTCATTCATGCATTCAAAAGTCCAAATGTCAGCGCAGGCTACAGAAAGCTTTACAGCATCAACTTTAAGTAATGGGACAGGGACTGCGGTTTCCATGGATACATAAAATATAAGATTTTGAGAGGATGTTCAGGAGACCTTGTGGTTGAAGGTACAGAGGGCAATGCTGAATGGATCAGTCCACTGTGAGTTAGACAGAAACACTTGAGCGCAAAAGTGGGTCTAGAATCCAAATTTATGTTTTCGGTCAAATACAGAATGTGGCGTTGGTGTCGGAGGAAAAGAATCTCCAGAAACCGATACCCACCAGACCTTTACAACTCCACTATCCATGTTCAGAATGCAACGAGAGACAGTGAAAGAAAGATAGGGAAAAGGGTGTGAACGCAGTCAAATAAAGGAGGAAGACAGTAATGAGAATAATAGTGAGACATTTTCAGCAAGGTGCAGCTGCCTCGGTGGCTTTGGAGGTTCAGGGATGTGCAGAGAAGCACTGTCCGTAGAAAGCACATGCAAGAGTATCTGAGGAGCAGAAGATTCAATGTGGCAGAGGAGAGCGAAAAGTGTACGTTGTTTACTAGGGATGGGGATCGGTATCGGTCAAATCAAAAATCAGGGTTATAAGTAAGGGTTATAAGAAATATTTAATTGGAAATGTGAGCTAAAACAATACTTAAACACTTAAGTAAAAACAGTCAAATCATAACCAAGCTAAAGGTAAAGAAGTCAGTATAATTTTCAGATCGAGCTCATCAGTGATCCATTACTCTAGCCTGCCAGGAAGAAGCATTTGCGCTGAGTCATGTTTTGGCTGTTCATTGAACAGTATTTGTTACACAGTTGGAGAATTATGTCCTTGAAATGACTCGGCACAAATGTGTCATCAACAGCTGCTCAGTTCATGAATGGTCTTAAAATGACTGAATCAGACTAATATCGCGATCGACCATCCCCATTGTTTATCCTCTGCTGTGCTGCACAAGCAGACACCGTTAGAGTCAGTGAGTATATTGTAAGCCACATTTAAGGTTTCTCCTCTTTACCTTTCACAGCCAGTGAGTGTTCTCTCTATCGTCGCCCGGATGGAAGTTATAAAGATCCCTGTATGAAAAATGCCTGCCGACAGCCCAGCACTGCCCGACAGTGACTGGTCAATACTGCATTCAGAATGACGCCAATTTCACATTTAATCAAACTTTCGCACCGTGCTGTGGAAATGTGACCGTGCAAGTGAGCGTTTGTATCAATCAACGCGCACCAAGCAGGATTTCTGTCTCTCAAAACTGTCAAAGTGTGGATTTCATGAACGCCGCGGTGAACGCGGCGATACAATCGAGCAAGCGGGAGCATCCCTCGCATTGCTATCATTTCCTCAGAGGTCCTAAGCCAATACCTTTGATTTATGGCGTGTCAACTGACATTCATTTACACACCTCTAAACTGAAAGAGCAAACACAGAGGAAATATATATATGACTGGGTTGTTAAAAGACGCTCTCTGTGTAAAGGTTATGTTGGAGGTGAGGGCGTGCGATGAAGATGCATAGATTCTGGCAGCAGTCTTTTAAAATTTACAGCAGGAAGCATAAATCCGTGTTTTTGGCACACACTTTCTATTCAAGTACTTTCTAAGCTGACAAGCCATAATTCCCAAAGTATGTACAGCACCAAGTGCACGGAAGCTACTGGTGTTAAACAAGGCTACAACACGTTATTTAATGAGGAACGTTGTCTTCAAGCTCGGATCTGCAATTTTTCACTGACGCTCCTGTCCCCGACGTTCCCAAACTGGGGCACATTGGATGTCACCACTGACAGAGGTGAGACAGAAGCACAACAGCTACTGTACGCAGTGTTTGTAAAGCAAGAGGACAGCAAACAGTTGGACTATGGCTGAAAATGGAGTCTACTACTACGAATAATTAGAGCCAATCTTGGCTTCTCATGGTTATCTATGTGATCCGATCATCATACAGTGTTGAAAATGCTTGAATAACTATACCAGTGCCTGCAAGTTTAATCAGAGCTGCTGCTGTTCCTGCATCATGCAGCTCCATGTTTTCCTAGATGAAGTCTTAACGAGCAATGCTATGTTAAAGGTCAGCTATACCACACTACTGAAAACACATGTAACAAGTGTCTAATTACTTGCACCGCATCTAGAGCAGAGGTCTCAAACTCATGGCCCGAGGGCCACATGTGGCCTCCAAATTGATTTCATGTGGCCCACCACTTGATATCAAGTTATGGATTATTTCCGGCAGCTTTTATAGAATTATTTTGCATCATAAACATATACAGTATGTTGTTTTATTGTGTACTACAGTATACACATCGTTCCATGTCAAAACTATGTCAAATAAATTGAAAACAAACCCCCCTTTTCACTAATTTTGAATTCTTTGGAATATCATTTCTGCAATATCACGATGGAGTACCGTGATGTGATTTTAAGCTAACAACACACTCGAATACAGCGTATTGGGGCCATGGGGACTGAGCATTTACTGAAGCAGCGTTATCTGTGATCTCTTCTCAAATGTTGTATCTCCCTTTCTCCCCTCTCCCTCTTCTTCCCCCGATGAACTGTTGTTGTTTCCGTGTCTTCAGCCATAGACTGCATAAATCTTTAAAAAAAAAAAAAAACAACACATGAGAATTGACACATGTACGTATTGGCGAGACCAATCTTAATTTAGCTCAGTTTCATGTCCACAGATTGACTGCTGATCTCATTTTGAAACAGCGCTGCCACTGGGATCTCTGAGACTCTTTCTCCATCTGTCTCCTCTCCTCTCTGAACCACTGTTGTCGTTGCTGACTGATCAAGGTCTGTGTGACATGGTGGGAGGGGTTTGCTGTGTTTCGCCGGGCCGTGCCGTTGCATATTTTACACTTGGCGACTGCCGATTATAAGCCGATTAAAGGCAAATAGCCAGAACTTGTCAACACTTGTAAGCAAGCAGATTATCAGGCTGCAGACTTGTACTATGAACTGGGCTTTACAGATCTGGCCATCTTTACATACCCTGCCTGTGCTTTTACAGCCAAATTTCACAGTTGTACCACAAACAATCACTTTCAGTGTTTTGGGTTTTGGGTTTTTCACAAATCAAAAAACAGAGGAAACGATTTAATCATTAAATAAGATTGTATTTTATGTTTTTGTTTTTATTCCCTTAATTTCTTTTTCTTTTCTATTTGGTTTTGCAAATGTCTTTGCTGTAAACTGTTGAAAAAGCAATTTAAAAAAAAGTATTGTATTTTATTGTTTGAAAATGCCGGAAGTCGTCACAGGCTTGGAGTCGACTTCCGCTCCATTCCAAAACTCCAGCAGGCAGCGTCCTCAAAGAGCAAGTGTATTTTCAAACAATAAAACACAATATTTTTGAATGTCTAAATCAAATTATTATTTTTTTTTGCTTATTAAAAAATGCTGTTTGAAAATAGTGACACAGATCCAATTCCATAGACGGACGACTGCGCTCTCTCGCCTCTTCTGTGACCCGCGGCGACTTCTCTCCTCGGCTGTGACGCACTTGTCCTGTCTCTAATATTGTCAGGGACAACCTGGCTTCCTCCAAATATATTATACAGACCTACGCCCGTGGTTATAATGGCCCCGTTTTGGGCCCGATCGAATTTCTGCCTGCTATTGCTAGATGTTCCCTAGTTTTAAGGTAGAGAAGAAGAGTCATTTTACTTAAGGGGGAAATTCATTATCCTCATTTCCTCTTCAATTTGATTTGATATTATTTATTATGAACATTTCAAGTTTCAAGGTCTGAGAGAAAGCTGATGTGAGCCTGGTTCAACTGGAAACACAGAAGATGATGATGCAGTAGTCCAGAGCAGATTATTATTGTTTCTTAATAACTCTAATGAAACATGTTGAAGATCATTAGATAAATGATCACATGTTCCATCTTGAGGACCCGATCTTCAAAATTGGATTGGTTGCTTCAGTTCTCCTCGGCTAAGAATATACAAATCCTTTCCTTCAACTTCACTCATCACTCCAGGGCCTTGTTCAATGTTCTCCAAAACTCCCCAACAGTTCTCACCTAAGAAACTGTTCCAGATTTCACTCCTACAGTATTGTCAGAGCCATGATGTACAAGTATAACACATTTTGTTTGTTTCTTTTGTCCTTTCATCTTCCTCATCTTTGCCTGGCAGACCCACATCACCGTTCAGTTCAGTCTGAGAGTCAGGTTAGTTAACCCTTGAACACCCAAGCCTCAAAATGTCCTGTGATTAAGTGCTTTTGCCAATTTTTTCCAGAATAACTTTCAATTTTTTTTATAGTTTACTGCTTGTTAAAATAGTGTATTAACAATTTAAAATGAAGAAAAACAAAAACACAACATTGTTTTTTTGTCTTAATGTCCAAAAATGGAAACTATATATAGGCGTTTTCCCACTTTCTCCCTTTCTGGCGACAAACACGCTGATTCTCTGGCTTCCTGCAACAGCACGAGCAAAATTACCGCAATAACCACACATTGGCTTTGACGTGCAACTTCTCAGCTTTCAGAAACCGTCGGAATTTTTCCGATAGCACAAACCATTGCGTGATTATGGTAATGCAAATTGCGCTTGCGTGCAGGTGAATTGTGGTAAAATACTGTATAATTTAATTATAGTTAAATGTTACCATTATCAGTACTTGTTCCTATCTTTTACATGTACTTTTACCAAATAATCAATTTCCAGAGTCTGTCATATCTCTCTCTGACTCTCTCCTGTGTCCATTTCAATAAAAAAAAGAAAAAAAAAAGACCTACGCTTGAAACGTGTTCGACATCATATCCCTTTATTCTTTAAATTGGCAAGAAATAAATCCCATAAATGTAATTTTCATTTATCTTGTTCTCCTGAGGGGCGCATAAAAAAAAAGATCAGGCTATTAAATTTCAAATAACCTACACGGCATACATTAAAAATCCCACTTTTAAAAAGCAATAGATTCCCTTTTTAAATGAATCATTTATTCTGTGGCCCTTTTCTAACACACACACACACACAAAGAAAATGGGCTGTTAATTATAACCATTATAATGAGGCATCATTGCAAACTGAGGGCTTCTGGCCATGTGCGTCAAAGCCAATAAGGGGATCAAATTTCCGATTACCTGAACAGTGCTGTGCGGCTTTCATCAGCTAAAATATTCAACTCCCCCACACAGCACTCTCTTTCGCTCTCTCTCTGTGCCTATGTCATAAAAGCTGTCACACATATAATTAAATGTACATGGGAGAAAATGGGATTCGGTCTCTCTGACGGCAATGTTCAGCGTCAAATTAGTCACGGAAGAACTGACGCGACTGACGTGCGTTTCAATAAATGAAATAAAAATGTTTTAGGTCAGCAGAGGCTAAAGCACGGAGGTAAAGACACGGCAGCGTCTGCAGACAATTAGCTACCTTAACAGATACTTAAAAGTCCATTTGTCTGTGGGGTTTAATGAGTGGAAGGACGTTAAAGGTGCACAGGTAGAGGAATGCCAGGAGGGTAATATTCCATTATTACATTTGTCCCCTAACTTGATCCAGATTGCCGTGAGGGGAACAGGACGCAGTCCGCGTGTCATAAAGCGCAGCCCCGTGGCACATCTATTCCCACAGACAACAAAATCTCATCTCGGAGTTAATTAAATGCGCCGCGCCAACAATAGCCTCATCAAAACGAAACGCTCCTCCGCAGTGCAGCGTCGTTAGAGTCCATCAGCCAGAGTAAATCTCAAATGACGGTTGTTATCATCGCCATTGACCTCAGACCTTTCAGTTCCCCCGTCAGCTCCGTGTCTCGTTCATATAGGAAAAGACGTCCGTGTAGCAAATTGCAATATAATAAATTGCTACTTGTCCTGACAGTTACACTCAATTTCCCCCCCCACATTATAGCACTCCTGGATAAGAGAAATTAACCACTAGGAATGACCAGGAAAGCTGCTGGCTGTCCACACTCACACTAGGGGGCAGCAGACACTGAGCCCTGGGGCGGTGATTTACCCCCCCGTAAACATACGTAGATGCCCTGCTTGGTTGATCTGTGGCTTTGACCTTGCACCTGCAGGTGCTGTGACACTGGCAGTGCCTGTCCTCCTCACACAACTCCTCAAAGACTCACAAAACCTGGATCCTTTCAGCGCTGCTCCTGTTGGCATGGCAACAGAACCTGGAGAACACACAAGAGTCATTGAGCAGGGGACCAGACTATCGGTTCAATGGCACTCTATTGCAACTTGAGACATCAGCCCCCGCCGACTTGTAGGCTGTGCGAAATTGGGGTGGGGAAAAAAAAAAATAAGGGTGAAAGGTTCAGCTCAACACAAAGAGCATGTGTTGTGTAAACATGTTGAATCCGCTGTAACAGCAGCGGGAGGTCAGAGCCAGCATCAGACAGGAGTGCAAAGATCTAAATGTATGGAGTTAAACCTTATGTAACTACAGCACAGATCATCAAAAACAAATAACATACACAACAAAAGTCGTATAACGCATGCAGGTGCTCACAAAAGTATACCGCTTTGTTTACAATAATTACAGTGTTTGTGAGCAGGGTTAACGCAGCGTCTCATGTATAAGAGAGGTTACATCTACTGCTGGAGGTGTGATTACCTTTAGGGCTTTCACACGGACACGCTTCCGCTTCTGGTTCTGGCTCTGGTTCCGCTCTGGAGCCCGAGCCCGCGTTCACACCAATTCCAATTCAGTGATAGGAACCAAAGTGGGAGGAAGTTTACACAGCAACGGCAATATGATGGCAGATCGCATGGAGCATCTGCGGGCTTTCGTCCTGCCGCTACAGACATTAGTCTTCATCCAACAGTCCAGCATGCACCGGCTGTTGATGGCGAGAAGACATATAAGTAGGGATGTATACCGAGGACCGGTACGTTTTGGTACCGGCTCCTGATTAGAGTACTGTTAAGACTCTGGACAAACGTCCATCACCAAACACCTGCCTCCTCTGCACAGTCTGTTGGGTTGAACATGAAGGGGCTTTTGCCATCTCCCTATTTTTCTTCTGAGAAGCATTTGTAATTACATAACATAACGTCTTTTTTTTTTACACATAATTACATGTTGTAGTATCGATAAGAGTATCGATAAGTATTGGTACCGATAAGGAGTATCGCATCGTTATCGGCATAGATAAAATCCTAGCGATATACATCCGTACATATAAGATGTAGAATGCGAGTGGTATATGGTTTTGGTACCGGTTCCTAATTAAGACTCTGGACAAACGGTCCTGTTACCGGTACACACCTGCCTCCTCTGCACAGTTCTGTTGGTTCTGTCTGTACTCACAGTCTGTTGGGTTGAACATGAAGGGGCCTTTACCATCTCCCTAGTTTTCTTCTAAGAAGCATTTGTAATTGCATAGCTTGACACTTTAATATTACCATGTGGTAACCAAAGAAAGATTGAATCTTTCAATATCTTGTAACGTCTTTATTTTTACACAAAATTCAATGTTGTAGTATTAATAAGAGTATCGATAAGTATCGGAGTCTGGATCCAGGAATCTTGGCCATAGAGCAATGTAAATGGTACCGTTGGAATCCGGTGCCGCTTATTTGCAATGTTTACACTGTTACAGTGTTTTTCGGCTGTTATTTTTTTCAGTCTGAATGCGCCGGCCCGGTTCAAATTGGGTTTGTGATTCGTGTGAAAGCCCTATTTGTGTCACGCCCCTTTCCCCACCTCCTCATGTTTCCTGTCTGCCTCTCCACTGTTACGTATGGAAGTAAATCTTAGATTCACGCTGATTATCTGTGTCGTGGTTAACAGACAATTTAAAGATCCGTTCATTCATTGGCAGCTTGACTAAAAAAAAGTGCTGAGTAATTACAAACTGTAGCAACACAGCAATAAGAAATAAAGCCAATTAACAGCAAGATTAGGAAATATTTGGGAATATTTAACCTCGGAGCAACTATCATGGGCTCTTGGAAGTGAATGCACGGACTGTAAAGACCTTTTTTTCTTTCTTTTATTTTAAACACGAGAAGCATTGTACAGTGTCAATGTGCCATCACAGAGGAATTACCGGGCTCCAAGTCAGGAGTGCACCATTAGATATTCATTTCTGAGCTAAAATGTTTAATTACCACCAGAGAAGTGTCACAAGACATCAGCCCCAATATTCCCACGACATATCACTCAAATTCTGCAGGATAGTCATTGATCAGCAGCTGAGGATGTGAGCAGAGAAGAAATTACAAAACTTTTAATAGAAGAAAATAACACCCAGAGGTGCATGAGCAGAAATGAGACATCGATCCATAATTGGAAGCACTCACTTGAAAAATCTAAAGACTAATTAAAGAAAGATAGCTTTACGTGTACGCGCTCAGCACAGTCATTCAGAAACATAGAGGAAACCACAGAACTATAGGAATGTGTCGGAAATATCCGACTGCCTAAGCTGCTTATTTTACATGACAATCATGCTTTTGTGGCCGTGTCATCCACGTGAAGCACACGCATCGAGGACTCCTGATAATAGTAAATCATGTGCATGGAACTGCAGGTCGTAAAGTCACCTCACACCTGCACTCCACACTTCACTCTCACCTGAGGTAGAGCCTTGACCATCGCTCTCACAACACGCATGAATCCGACGGTTTGTGTACGTGTGAACAGAATGTGGCATCTCATCTAGAGCCAGTCCGGCCAGACTGTGGCGCTTTGGGCCCAGCTGCTGATTCCCACCGGATGTACACAGCGCCTGATTACACGTCAGAGCTGGTAAGTCCCGCTTAACAGTGCCCGAGTTGGAATCCTACTTTTCTCCGCACGTTATCAGCGGGACGGAGTTCGGCTTTCGCCTGTTTTCCTGCTACGCGTGATAACTGAAGGCGGCGAAAGATTGCTTGTCAGCGTTTGCACCCGTACGTGCCATCATGCAAGGAAGTGGATGTGACTCGCACTGTTGCCTGTTTGTCTCCTGCTTGACTGAATCTGGTTCTTATTGGAAGCAGGGTTCTGCCCATTTGTGCACTTCAACATTCTTCCCTCTGTGCATGTGCAGCCTTTTCTTTCCTCCAACTGCTGCTTCCATGCCTCCCTTTACTGCCATCTTTTAATAGGCTCATTTGAGTCTTTTCTTCTGTGCAGGTTACAGAAACGAGGCAGCGTTGTCACCGGACCAGGACTTTCTTTAGGTGGAATAAGCTTTAGTTTAAAAGCCAATCATCTTGATGGCCAAGTTAAACTGAGGTTAATTGGAGCCAACTGCAGGCCACTGCCCATTCATTTAGATAAATCCTTGGAGAGGGAGTTTCTGAGTCAAATTTGAGTGTCGTTATTAAACTGGGTTTATTCAGAGGAGCAGAGCTGAATGAGGGGAAAACACCCTCGCTTATTCAACACACAAGACAAAGATGTTGTTGGAAACACACACAGTGTGTGTTTGTCAAGATGCCAGGAGACAATGTCATGTTTCCATGTCAACACACTTTGCCTCCCGGTGCTTCCTTCAGTGAGCACAGCAACAATTCTCCTTTTACCACCAGTCTCTCTCTGCTCTGAAGCCGTTGGGAGAGTTGTGCCGTGGCTACAGTCATGGATTTACGCCAAATATGAAACAAAGTCACGCTGTGATTTGTTTTACACTGAAGAGGCAGTTAGAAAAGTTGGAGAAGAGTTGGGCTGATCCGTGTGGCTGTGACGTAAAGTAATGATGTAATATGTAATGTTATACAAAAAGTAAACAAACATCTAGTAGGTAGGGGGGGAAATTACACTTGTGTCAACACTTTTTAAGAAGCAAATAAATGATCAATTCAATCGTTCAAAAACATTGTATTTTATCGTTTGGAAATACACTGACGTGTTCTTTGTCTTTTTGTTTGTGATTCTGACAAAGAATGGGCAGGACATTAGGAAGCTGCCTGCTGATTGGCTGATTACTGAGTTTTGGAGCGACAGCTCAAAGGTTCCTCAAGTTTCCCGCCATCAACATCCGACAAAATAATTGTAAATATATAACATTTAGAATCCGACAAACGTTAGACACAATTATAAGTTGCAGACGGACAGCGACTCCAAGCCCATGACTACTCCCGGTCACTCCAAGACTCAGTAGCCAATCAGCAGGCTGCTTCGCAAAGAACAAGTGTATTTTCAAACAATAAAATACTTTTTTTTTTAAAGAGAGAGATACTAAAGTGCGAGATACTTGTGTGTGCGCGTGACTTGACGTGCTACACTGTCTCGCTGCTGCCTGACGGCTCAGTTGTGACCGGTTTTCGCCCAAAGAAAGTGCCTGCCTGTTCTTCGGCACTCCTCTCCAAAAAGTGGTCAGGTATTCTAGCCTATTGCTGTATTAAAGTTACATATAACAAGTTAAGAATGTATAGTTATCTAGCTATTAAGTACCGAACGCATTCAGCTGTGTCAGCGTCTTTTAGATTTAATATCTCGCACTCATGCAACTTATCTCTTTAGTAAAACGCGCATGTGACTTATTATCTTATTATTATTGACTTATTATCATGGGCTTTACTAAATTATAAGTCGCGCGTGCGCTTTAGTATCTTGTGTGTCGCTTTAGTAAAAGGTGTGTGACTTATTATCTCGCTCATGCGCTTTACTAAATTATAAGTCGCACGTGTGCTTGAGTATCATGCGTGTGCGCTTTAGTAAAACATGTGTGTGACTTATTATCTCGCGCATGCGCTTTACTAAATTATAAGTCGCACGTGTGCTTGAGTATCATGCGTGTGCGCTTTAGTAAAACGTGTGTGTGACTTATTATCTCGCGCATGCGCTTTACTAAATTATAAGTTGCACATGCGCTTTAGTATCTTGCTTGTGCAACTTATAATTTAGTAAAGCGCGTGTGTGTGGCATAAAGCGCGCGTGAGATATAAAGCGAGTGTGCGGGGCATAAAGCGCGTGTGCGTGGCATAAAGCGCACGTGCAAGGTATAAAGCGTGCGTGCGAGTTATAAAGCGTGTGTGCGAGTTATAAAGCATGTGTGCGAGTTGCGAGTTATAAAGCATGCGTGCGTTATAAAGCGTAGTTAATTAGCGATTATAAAGCGTTGCGAGTTGCGAGTTATAAAGCATGTGTGCGAGTTATAAAGCGTGTGTCGAGTTGCGAGTTATAAAGCATCATTATAAGCGTGTGTCGCGAGTGCAGAATAAAAGCGTGTGCGTGGCATAAAGCGCACGTGCGAGGTATAAAGCGCGTGTGGCACAAAGCGCACGTGCGAAGTATAAAGCGTGCGTGCAAGTTGCACGTTATAAAGCCCGCGTGCGAGGTATAAAGCGTGTGTGCAAGGTATAAAGCTATTGGAAGCAGGGCAGGTATAAATTCCGTCTAATTGCACTTTAGTATCTTGCATGTGCGACTTATAATTTAGTAAAGCGCGTGTGTGAGTTATAAAGCACGCGTGCGAAGTATAAAAAATCTAATCTAATCTAATACTGTGTATTTTGTCCTATAAAAACAAAAGTATTTGTAATAAATAAGGTCTTCCTTGTTTATTACATAAAGACATAGACCCAAAACCTTTGTTGTTTCCATAATGGATTTGAACGATTACTTCATTAAGTGACAAATTAAGAATTTAAGTGAGTGAAACCTCACATGTTGTGTGACTTTATACGAGCAGGGAAACAAAGGTGAGGTGAAATGAAGTGGCCGCCGAGCTGCTACAGATTACACGTCGTGTTCCTTCATGTGCATCTGACAGCGGTGAAACAGTAGTTAAAAAAAAAAGGGAAAAGGAAACATATCCAGATTATATTCCAGGCACATCAATGCCATCAGCGAGGGTGTTTGCTGCAGCACGACAGGCCCACACGAGCATCTTTTCCAGCAAGAGCCTCATTGTTTCACTTCATGCAGACAATGTACAATGTTTGTTGTTGTTATTATTCGTTGTTAATGATGAACCAGGCCTTCCAGGATTCCGTGGGCTGTTTTTGTGATTTCGTTGCCACCATAATGATTTGGCAGTAGGTTTTTCATCAAGTTGCGATGCATTTTGAAGACTTTTTAAGGCATTTATTAAGGCATTTGTTTGCAAAGTACAAACAAAGTTAAAATGATATTGTTGATGTATGTAATGTTGATTGTGAACTGAATTCTCTTTTTCTGAGAGTTGCAGAAACTTCTCTCGCATAAACACTGACCTTGTCCGGACCAGTCGTCCTCATGGAGACTAAAACCTGGTCCTAATGAGGCACAACCAGGAACTGTGTGTGTGTGTGCTTCTTTTTCAACATTTTTCAACAACTGTGTACTTCACTGCTCCACGTTCACTCTCACTCTCTACATTCAGTATATCCTCCCCCGGGTCGAACAGTCGCGGTGTAAAGACGCAGTTTTAGTTACAAATGTCAAACGGGCCGAGTTCAAAGCTCGTTCGAAAATATTGTTTTCTGTGAAGACGCAAGCTGCATTTTTGCCGAGAGGCAAAGCCTCGCAGTAAAGTCCTGCAGCTCACTGTGTGTGTGCAGAGGAGAGAGGAGCAGCTGATATTCCAGTGTGAACCGTTGTTATTGTCACTGTCCCCCCGACCCACTTTCTGGTCCTGAACAACCATATGAGACTGATCAATGAAACAGCATCTGTCACGGTGACTTCTCTTGAAGTAAAGTTGCAGTGACTGAGCAAAAATGGAAGGTTGTGCAAAAGTTGTGATAATTGCAATCCTCTTTAAACTATATACAGTATTATACAGTTTACTATGCTTTGTATTGTCTGTTGTTCCTTATTAACCCTTTAACACCTAAGCCTCAAAATGTCTGCCTGGCCTTTTAGACTGTAACTATCTGGCAGTTATTTACAGTTTACTGTATGTTAAAATAGTGTATTAACAATTGAAAATGAAGGAAAAAGCTGTAGTTGAAATTTGAACAGTATAACACATATTTAATAATCCGTTTAATAAGACGCTGATTTGCTGGCTTCCTGCAACAGCGCGAGTGACATTACCGTAATAGCCACACGTTGGCAGTTTTTTTTTCCACAAACCGTCGCATAATAACGGTAATGCAAAGTGCACTCGGTGTTGAAAGGTTTAATTTAACGTGTCGTGACTTAATGTCAGAGCGAGATTTAAAAGTTATGAATAAAAAAAATGACATAAAATTAAAACACAACAGTGTTTTATTTAAGGGACCTATTAATGAAAGTAACTGCTGGGGAAAAAAAAGATAATGTAGCTCCCAAACACTGGCGGCCACAATCTAATCCTCTGGGGGATTAACATCTAAGAGCAGGATATTCACTCATAAACCTTTGATAAATCTGAAACACATGAACTCACTGGGACACACATGCAAACTATAATCTGTCTCTCTCTCTCTCTCCGTGCATTAACTATGACACAGTGCTGACCACTACCACATTTCCCTGGACGTGATCCATTGTGGCGTGACATGACTGTGAGCTCACCACCACGCAACATCACATCCATCCCTTATAATACAGAGAGGCTTTTCATGATGAGTCAGTGTGATGTGGCAACAAAGCTGACACGGGTTACCTTAGCAACGTCATCATCGCCTAATATGTACACATTACAGTTTTCCTGACATTTGTGTTCTACGGAGCCCTGGAGGTGACATAGACGCAATTTATTTTAGATAATAAGTCGCACACGCTTTACTAAGTCACATGCGCGAAATAATAAGTGGCACACGCTTTACTAAGTCGCACGCGTAAGATAATAAGTCGCAAGCACTTTACTAAGTGGCACACGCGAGATAAGTCACGAGCAAGATAATAAGTAGCATGCGCTTTACTAAGTCGCACATGCGAGATAAGTCGCACGCAAGATAATAAGTCGCACACGCTTTACTAAGTCACATGCACGCAAGATAATAAGTGGCACACGCAGATAAGTCTTAATAAGTCGCTACTAAGTTGCACGCGGAAGATAATAAGTCGCACACGCTTTACTAAGTCGCACGAAAGTCAAGAAGATAATAAGTCGCGCTTTACTAATTAATAAGTGGGACACGCTTTACTAAAGATAATAAGTCGCAAGCACTTTACTAAGTCGCAGCTTTACGCGCTTTACTAAGTCGCACGCATGAGATAATAAGTCACACGCGCTTTACTAAGTCGCACATGCTTTACTAAGTCGCACATAGAAGATAATAAGTCGCATGCGCGCTTTACTAAGTCGCACATGCAAGATAATAAGTCGCATGCACGCTTTACTAAGTCGCATGCGCTTAGTGATATACACGAGATAATAAGTTGCACATGGCCCGAGAGTGGAAACAACCCTCATTTAAGCTAGCATAACTCCAAATGGATCTACGCATTTATTTTCCTAAATATTATTTCTCAATTTAGGGTAATGGCTGTTGATGGTTAGTATTGATTGTATATACTTGTGCCAAATTGTCATTTTAGGGGTGTTTATTGAGCTGGCATTTGACTTAATGTGCTACCGGCAGCGTTCACTTGTTCGCATAGCAACATCCTGCATTAGCGGAAACAGGCAACGTGTATATCCGGCTATTAAATCTCATGTAACACCCTTTTTAAAAGTCCAAAACGCTTCACAACAGGGAACTACGGAGCCCTGGAGGTTGGGTACTAAGTCGCACGTGCTTTACTATCTTGCACACGCAAATTAGTCAAGCGTACATGTGACTTATCATCTTGCGCATGCGCTTTAGTAAAACGTGCATGCGCACGTGTGCTTTCCTAAAACCCACAAGAGAGTCTGCCTATGTCCCTTCCAGGGCTCCTAGTGTTCAAATGCAAGGAGTCATTGGAATAGTCAGTGGAATAGAGGAACAGCCAGAACAGTCAGATGTAATCAGTGCTCAGTGCTGTAAGCAGCTGGCTGTCCCGGGACACAGAATATGTCACATCTCTGCTCGGGGCCCTGATAAAAGAAAACCTCAGCCACACTTATCCCCCAGATTTGCAATTTTAATGTTCCTTTCTCATCAACTTTACACTGGAGAAATGAATCACACTTCCAGGGTCTGCTGCATCTTAATAGAGGAAAGAAAATCCGTAGTAAAAGCTGTGACACAACAGCACTGATTGCACGTCATTTCTATTATTATTATTAGGAGATGAACAAGAAAACAGAGCAGAGTGGATGGCTGTGTAATTGAAAGTGACAGGGCTTAGAGAGGAGAGTTTTTAGTAAAAAATAATCCACTGACTCATTACAAAGGGAGTTGGCATTAAGATTGTCAAGTTGAAAATCCGGTTGGCTCATTTCTGGCCTGACGTATGCAGCGTTATGTAGCACTAATGCCTCTGCATCTTTCTCAGGGGTTATTCTCAGGGCAGCTGCACCTTTGAATAAATAAATAAATAAATAAATAAATAAATAAATAACACTGACTGTTTTGGACATAAATCCAGAAATGATTGTCAGGCTCTGGCCAGTTTTGGTCATGTCAATTCTTTTAGTTTAACAGTGAGTAAAATATGGTGAATTCAAATGGTTGTTTCTGTAAGTGCTTCATTAAAGAATTCCAGGGTAAACAACTCTATATGAGTATTTCTGTTTAAAACTGGAGTTTACTGTTTATGACGCAACATTGAACGCAACACAGCAGACTAATGCAGTCATCCACAGTTCATCGTCTCAAAATAAATAAACCCCAATGGTTGGATTATGTTGGTTACACTTAAACAAGAGCTTATGAAGAAGAAGGTCATCAATGGTGAGTCTGGAATTTTGATGGTGACTAGCTTCAGCTACTTTAGCTGTGTCTGGCGCTCGGGCTCAGTTGGGTACATATTACTTGCCGTTAAATATAGCCAATCAATGTTTCTCAGAGGCCTTGAGGACTAACATACCTGTCTTGGGTCATCTATTTCATTCTGGTTTTGCAGTTAATGTCTCATCCTATAAATAATTATGTTCATAAATGTTCTCCAGACTTTGAAATTGAGATAAATTGTGAGGTCGCTGCCAAATCTCTATGATATTTTTTTCCCCCTATGGGAACCTAACCATTCCCAATGATGAGATTTACAAGAACACGTTAGAGTCAAAGTCATGTATTTTTATAGTGAAATTAATGGACTTTGAATTTTATTACACTATAGGTGCTATACTTTATGTAAGTCATCTCTGCCACTGAACATAGTTTCTTGGTGACGGTCGCTTGGCAGAAGCTTCAGCCGTCGTCGTGTTTACAACACAATATTATACGACAGTCCCTGATCAGCGCTGCTTTTTTTTTCAAACATGCAGATTTGTGATTTGGACAACGCCATGATGAAGTCTCACACAGCAGTTCAGAGACATCGCCTGCAATTTCTAATTACCAAATGGGAACATAACTTACAAAACTGACTTACTATTCTATTGTAGGAGGTATCAATCGCTTTTATCTCCTCAAGAAAATGTTCATTGATGTTATAAATCCAGTGAGAAGCTGTGAGACTTATTTTCCCATAGACTTTCATTCAAAAAACGTGTTTTTGCAGAGTTGCCCCCTGCTGACTATTCAATATATTCTTAAGTCTGGGTCATCGTCAGCCAGAAAACTAAGGGGACTATGTCCACCTTTTAAATGTGGTTCACGGGGGAAGAATTGGCAACTGCAAGCTCCCCCGATTTTTCAAACTTAACTGTTTTGAACTTGACAGGTTAATTATCAATAAATGAGACAATCCATCACATCGACAAAATAACATCGAATAAACTAGTCATTACAGGGCCTTCGTGTCCAGATGCAAGCGTCCCCACGCAAGTCGGAGAGGGCAAATTTGCGACTGTGATATGTCTAACTCATTTACGTAGGGTGCAAATGGCCAAAATGGACGCCAAAATTCAAAAAGGCCGACTTCCTGTTGGTTACAGTGGACTTTTATGTTTGTGTTTGCCTCCATAGACGTGTTCAGGGTCGGTCTCTCGTGTCACGTATGATGTTTTGAGGCGATCGGAAAATGTATGGCGAAGTTATAGGGCACTTCCTGTTTCGTGGCGAACGGTCGAAATTCGCCGTGGCCACGCCCTTCTTGAATGCGCAAAACCTTTTCGATAACATATTACCTTTGATGTGTCCAGTACAAATTGTCAAATTTTTTATGTCCGTGTGATAAATGTGCTCAGACGAGTAATTGGCAAATTCAAAAAGGCCGACTTCCTGTTGAGTTGAGGCTATGGTTACGGTGGACTTTTATGTTTGTGTCCGTAGACGTGTTCAGGGCTGGCCTCTTGTGTCACGTGTGAAGTTTCGAGGCTATCGTTCAATGTATGGCGAAATTGTAGGGCACTGGTCACTGTGGCAAATGGTCGAAATCCACCAAGCGTCCGACGGCCACCGTGGCCACGCCCTTTAGAATCCACAAAACCTTTTCGATAATGTTTTGCCTTTGATGTGTCCAGTACAAATTGTCACATTTCCGTACGATCGAGCTTGGACGAGTTTGAAGCGTGCACATCGCCAAGATGGACGCCAAATTCAAAAAGGCCGATTTCCTGTTGAGTTAAGGCCAATTGACAATTACTGTTATTATAAACATGAACTCGGCATTACCAGCTAAATGCATCTATGCCTCCATTCCATGTATATAATGTCCATAGACCACAGTTCTTTTTCTGTTTTACCTTTCTTTAACCCTTGCTTTACTCGTGTTGTATAATTGTGCCGAATTTCCCCGATGAGGGATAAAAGTTTATTTGATCTTATCTTGAATAGAAGGACAAAGATTTAACGTCGGTGTTCTTTCAACTGCTGGAGACCGCTCTGGGCAAGTTCAAGTATAACGATTGATGCTGAACTCAGTGTTTCACAGATTTCAAACCATGTAAACAAGCCGCAATGAGACTGATTAGAATTTGGGGGGAGGGGGGGGACCTTTTTAAAAGTGAACACGTGACAACCTGCTGCCCTCGCCCTTCCCCACTTCCACGGTCTCTCTCCTGTGGGGTTGCATTATTGAGTGGACTGCGTGATGTATCTGCTCGGTGCAGTGTGGGGGATTAATGAAGAAGTCGCTCACAAGAGATATCCATCTGCACCCAGACAGTCTTAATGAACTACCAAGGCCAAGTCACTGCACTTTTACTGAGGACTTCACTTACGGCGTATATGACATGCTGAGGAAGCAGGACTGCTTTTGTTTTGAAAGGGCTCCCTTTTAATTGTGACAGAGTGAACTTTCCAATCTACCAAAGTGCACTTCAGCCGATGCACAGACGCCACATAACAATTTTGTCCTCTTCTAGAAGGACCCACTTTTCTTTGATGTACTGTAGCAGCATCGCTGAAAATATCCACCTGTCACAGAAATGACAGGAAGATATCCAACGAGACGACTGCCACAAATTATTGTTATTATTATTTAATAAATGGAGAAGCTGAAGCTACAGTACGCTGTATTATGACGTTATGTTGACCTTTGTAGCTTATATCTGGAAAATCTATTTCTTCATTATAATTTTTGGTAAATGAATACATCAATTTGACCTGCCCTGCATTAGAGTTAACCTAATAAATGTATACCTTTGAAAAGCAAAGGTTTTTTTAACAAGTGAAAATATGTTTAATCGGCATTTACTCCCAATGTAACTGGCCACATTACCCTCTTGAGTAGTGGTTTTGATTGTATTTACACAGTAAATTCACTCACTAATATTTATAACAGGAACATACATTTACCCTGGAATAATCTATATTTTAGCCGAGAAATAAAACATGTTCTTGAAATTAGCTTTTTGTGGCGGATTGTTGTGAGTCATTCTTGTGTAAATACAATAAAAACCGCTTTACACTAGAGGACTATAGTCTGGTCTAGGCTAAATTATACTTTGGTAATTATAATAATATACTCGGGGTATAATCTAGCATAGGCCACTTTAACCCCGGGTTTATTCTGGACTGGGAGTATACTGTATATGGGAGTATAATGATTCTGCAATGCACGGGTTGATATTAGCTCCAGCACCGATCAGCATCACTGGGTTAACAACGTTAAGACCTGGGTGAACACAAATATTTAATCTTCATCTCTATTTTTGCAATGTCAATGGTGTCCATTGCCTTTTTTTACCAGCGTCACACAAATGTACACAAATGTATTTAGGGTAAACCTGCTAACCCCCATTTTTTCCTTTCACCCCAACCAGTCGAGGTTGATGCTGGGGGGTATTTCTGTCCATTCAGTTTGTTTTTAAATTGGCCTGAAATCCTGATTTTGTCTATGAAAAGGCAGACAAATTTGTCGAAAATGGTACATTTGACGATAATTAGCTGAATAACATAACGCAAATCCTTAATTTCTTCGTACCAGACACTTGAGCAATATCTGGTCAAATATATATTAATTGCGTTTCCCTTTTGCTGAGGGAGAGAGTAATCGACATAGATCATCAAAATAGTAATTGAGATAATGTATGTTGTGATTCGGTGCCGTACAAATAAAATTGAATTGAAATTGTGCATCTTCACTATGCGTGACCCATCTTTCGGCACAGCTGAAGCAGATCAGACTTTTCATCAAAACACGTCACGACAGAATCTTGAGACAGTCGAAAAGAACTGACTGTTTTGGTGGCGCTTACTTCAGGGTGAATTGAGCGCTATTATTTCCTGACAAACAGCATAAAGTGTCTTTATGCCGTAGCACCCCTTGATTAAAAACTGTCACCTCAGTATTGCTTTTATTAATCTACATGTCACCCGTCGGGGGGAAAGTGTGCAGGTACGGGTGTCGGCTTGGTCAAGAAACATAATCAAAATATGTGTCTTGTGTCTAGAAAGGAATGCGTGATTAAATTTACGTCAAAAATGTATATTATGTCGGAGCTTAAATAGCAGGAGGCAGAAATGGACGACAAGTGCGTAGTAATCCTGCCGCAGTCGGAGCCTCAGCTGCGGTTCAGAGGAAACAGCACACAGTCAGTGACTGAACCTGCTCTCTGAGAACACCTGACCCGTCGGTGACGCGGTGCTCACCGTGCATGCGTGCAGTGTGGCTGCACACACAAATGCTTCAATTAGAGGTGACCACAGATATTATTCAGTGACACTCAGGTCCAGTCCAAGGTCCACCAGCAGTGATATGTGCGTGTTTGTATGTGTATTCAGTGCTAAACTGATTTTCATGGCTGCGATGATACGCTGTTGTCATAATTTGATTGTATTACGATACTTGGTTGCCAATTCCATTTGTATCTTTTTATAGTTTTTGTTTAAAGCATATTGAGTTGCCCCCGTGTATGAAATGTGCTAAACAAATACATGAAATCAGTTATTCAGGTAGAAAATAAAGTGTTTTTTGTTTTTGTTTTTTTTTTACCTTTGCCTCCTCAGAGTTCATTGAACTAGTGCTAAAAGGAAAAATAAAATGTTGGGTAAAAAAAAATGAACAGAGCCTCTCAAACAGTGATTTTGTTTTTTTGCTACAAATGAAACTAAAAAAATGTTTTTTCAAAAACTCTGGATAAAAGATAATACTGATAAATTGCCACTTTTAACTGTTTCCATTCATTATGCTTGTTAATATAATATAACAAATTACATTTTAGTTTTTTTTCACCCCACCTAATTAACAGCAACTATATGAAAGTTCTTTGCATCGATGCGCCTAAATTCAAAATACCAGTATCTACATGTGTGCCATTTATCTCTAGCCATATTCAAACGCTAAGGGGATGAAGAAATTAAATTGTTCACATAAACTCTTTTACAAGAAATAAGTCAAATTAAATCTACACAGCTCTTTTCACAGACAAAGTACACAAACAACATGATCGTATATCAAAGTCCAATAAAAACATCAACACGCGAGATACAAGAAAGTTTGTTTAAATGTGTGGGTCTTCAAATGTCTTTCGAAATAAATACTGAGACAGCAAACTTAAGATGGACAGACCTATGAAGGGAGGAGAAAAGTGCATTAGAGTAGTTAATGCAGGGAGAGATGAAAGCATCAAGCAGCATCTCGAGTTGTGTATAAGACACCACAGAGATGGAAGATGATTTAGATAATGTGTGTCAAATGACAGGGACTTGTCAAATGTCCCCCCTAGGTTTCTTTATCTTGAACAGACAGCAGATGAGAAAGGCTCAATATTTTTTGTTTAATCTCCAGCGTAAATATTGCCTGAAGCAAGAATTCAAACCTCTTTCTTGTCTGTGTTAAAATTGTAAGAAACGTGCTGCCATTCAGTCTTTGATGGCAGAGCCTTGACATCGCCTTGAGTTTGAAATTCAAACGGAGTTGTGAATCACCTACGTACATGTGCTGTGTGATATTAAAACTGTTTATGATCTGTCCCACAGGTATACAGCATATGCTGTATACAGTAGAGAGAGCAGAAGTGGGCCCAAAACTGAACCCTGCGGGACACCACAGGACGGAGGAGAGGAAGTAGTGTTTCTGGCTTTGTATACTGTATGCAATGTAAGACAATAAAAAAAAAAATTAGTTTGCTAAAGTAATTTCAAAGGTTTTAGATTCTGTTGCTAAAAAAAACAAAACAATACACTTTTAAATAAATAGCTCCACATTTGTTGACCCGCAGTATTCACACACACCTCATTATTTTCCCATATGAGAAAGTAGTGGAGAGAAGAAAGGAGGATGAAAGGCATCTCAACAGATGACAGAGCGACGTCTAATCCCCTTCTAAAAAGAGCGCCACTGAAACGACTGGGAGCAGGGAGGACGAGACGAAAAGAAAATATGGAGCATTGTGTATTATGGAGCCATCTCAGGGCGTCTTCAGTCTGCTCTGTGAGGGGACTTTGACAGCTGTGGGGCTTAAGTAGCAGCCCATCATGCATGGCCCAAACAGCAAGGATTAGACTGAATACGCTCACTCTTGTCTCTGGCTCCTTCAATTAGTAAATCAATAAAGCATGATTTTACTACTTTAACATTGTGTGTGTGTGTCTGTATGTGTGTGTGTCTCAACTATCATCGTAAAAGGCTCTAACGAGGAGCTTGTGGAAAGCTTTTTACTTTTTTGTGTTACTGAATATGCTACAGCACCGCTCACACCGCTCACACCTCTCACACCGCTCACGCACACAAACAGGTTTTGAATATTAGATCCTCGGGAATGTTAGTGTATAATTGTGTAATTATGTAATGAATCTGGTAACACATTAAGACACAACTTTGACTTCCCAAGGCAGCACATGTTTAAAAATGTGGGTCAATAAAATAAAGTTGTGGGATAACACGGCAAATTACTGTATGTAACGTCAGTGGAACAAAATCCGATTTTTACAGCCAAAGCCGTTCAAAGAGGGAGGCACAGCCATCTTTGTTTTATGTGCTGTAGAACTGTAGTTACACTGTGATCATTCCTCCCAGGGTTCCACTAATAACGGCATGTCCAAACAAATCACTGAACCCACAGATTTAAATTGCACGTTTCACAGACCGCGCTACACTTAAATGACCCCGGCACAACTTTGATTATAAAGTTGCAGTCGCGGTGTCAAGCGTCGTGTTTTCTTCGGGGAGTGGTTTAGAATTTGTGGAGTGGAACGAAAAGCGCGAGAGCAAAATAAGTGAAGCTTTCTCCTGCCCCAAATCTGCCTCTAATCCATAAAATTACACCTGCCACTAGAAAGTTAGATTTATCAAAACTACATCCTGATCCGAGAAGGAAAACCATTAAAACACACAAAGGTCTTCAATCAGCAGTTAATTAACACAGCAACCTTTTTTTTTTTTCAGTGCTGGCAATCACTTTCCCTCCTGCCAGATTAGTTTAGGGACATGAATGCTGATAGGATATGACCAACATTACTCAGCTGAGAAAATAAGTATGCAAATAAAATAAAAAAAGACATAGAGAGGACGGGATATTGCAATATCTATTAAATTCGACCACCACCAGACATATACTAGGGCTTTTAGGTTGAGTCAAATGTGTCATGTAAGCAAATGAAACGTCACTTAAGCCTCTTTCACATTAACTTTAGCGGGTGTATCTGGGATCCGAGAACCCAGCTAACACATTCCACCCCTGCATCACCCATACATGCGCTGCCCATACATCACAAATACACCAGAAACAGAACGAGTTGGAGGAAGAAGAGAGCGGCGACAATTATGAATCAGAGGTGGTGACTTGTGCCATTTTTTTTGGTCCCAATAATGTCCCAACTTCTAAAACATTCATAGCTATGCTAAGAGCCACAAGATGAATGTGCATCATATAGCGCTGCACTGGATATAACACAGGAATTTGCATTTTGGGCCAAAATGAATGAAAACGAAGAGGAAATCTGTGTTCACCCGGATCGTGGACTCCCAGTCATTTGATACAGCTTAAAAACCCAATAAACCTGGATTTTAAAAGGATCGTCAGTGCTTGTGTGTCTCAATGGCACATTCGCCAATGTCCAATTCTCAAGTCATTTTGAATGGATCAGCAAATTCTCATTTCCTTCTCACTTTTTTCTAGATCTTCATTATCTCAGATCAAAGTGAAACCAGTGAAAACCACAGACAAATGTACAGTATGTATGAAACAATGTAAAGTAAGCTTACCTTTGCTGATCATAGCCAGACTCCTTCCTGCGGCAGTGCAGAGTCACCACCCTGTGGCCCTCGCTCCTCACATCCTGGCTGACGATCCACTGTGTCGGGTTGCTGGGACGGGCTCCAAGAAACGTCACTCCTTCCTTCAACTTAACTCTGTGGAGAAAGAGACACACATTTATGGTGGCGTAAAGCAGAAAGACCAGTCATTTCAGTTCATCATTGGACAGAGCCGGCTCATCCACGCGCAGCAGCTGCATCCGGAAAAGACAATGATTTTCATCCCATCACTTACTTACTAGAATCCCATTATCCAGATGGTTCCCCCCCACAATGTGTTGTCTTCAAAAGACGCCACAGCTGTTATCTCGGATTGGATCACATAGTGTTTTTTCATTGCTTATATCAAATGCGTGTTCCAGTAACCAAACACATATAGCACAACACCTGCTAATTTAGTGTTTTTGTTTCACAATTTGATGAACTTTTTCCTGCCATCTGTGATGAACACGCTGACGTCATTATGCCACTTCGCTCCCTCGATTACCTCACAGGAAACACATTCACTGCACAGGGACATTATAGAAAGGCTTCTTTGACTGCCGCAAAATTTATACCGTCAGTGTCCTTGGCTCAGTGAACTACAAAGGTGTAACATGTCAAAGGGGACAAAAGCGCTTGAATTAAACGCTCCCTTTAAGGCAGCCCTTATTGTAAAGGACATACTGAAAGGGACCTATTTTACCAGCCTGAACCTGATCTAAAGTACGTGGCACAAGTGCATTAGTCCAAACATTTACTACTTAAACAGCAAGACAAAACTGTGCCAAGTGCACTGTTCTCTTCACCGATTAGTATTTGGCTTTGTATTACTAGAATAGTGCTAGTATTTTTGAAAAATTATGCTTCCTAACCTCAGTTTCCCCTGAGTTGAGAAATATCTTCTTCTTTTCTTTGTTACGTGCCCGCCAGGGACACTTGGTCCTGTTAGTGTAACTGTTAGCAAAGATGGCGGGCAAACAAAGAAAAAGAATGAAGACGTTTCTCGATTTCGACTCAAGTTGACAAATATCGTCAATCTTTTTTTTGTTACGTGCCCACCAGCGACACTTGGTCAGAGGCTTGCAACTGCAACGCTAATACCCCGCTGTTTAGACCCACACTTAGGGGGACGGGACCTCATTCCCAGAATGTAAACAGTGTCCACCATTTTTGCTAACAGTTACTGTATGCTAACAGGACCAAGTGTCACTGGTGGGCATGTAACAAAGAAAAGAATGGAGATGTTGCTCAACTCAGGGGAAACTGAGGTTGGGAAGCACAAATTTTCAAAAATATTAGCCCTATTCTAGTAATATAAAGCTAAATGCTAATCGGTGAAGTATTCCTTTAAATGTACCATGCAGTTTTCCAATAGACGGCCATCTCCCAGTCCCGTTGAAAACCAGGTACACTTAAGTCCTTCCTGTTCCTGTATAATCTGTTTGTATAATAGCAAACGTATTTGACAATTAGTTACTAACTTTGCACACGTGTTTAGCATCAGCTTATGTGCGGTTTTATTACTCTCTTGATAATGCACCTTTAAAATAACAGCGGGATTCTGCATTCTGTTTTTTGTGGGTGATATATGCAACATCGCTTTCCACTGCCACAGCGTCACAATGTGATACCAATACAACTAAACGTCTCATTTTAGGATCGCCGCGCATCGTGAGCTAAAATGGGTGAGCTAACAACGAATTTGCTATTTTACACGACATCGGCACTGGACAGGAAAACGGCAACTGGTGCAAACACGAGGGTCTGTGTCAACACGTCGACTGTAAAGTATAATTATGGGGTGTTATTCGGTGGAGGGGACAGCAGCATTTCAGGTTTGAGGATAAAAATTTAATCATTACAGAGAACCCAATCAATTGGCAGATGAAACCAAAAGATAGGACTTTGCTTTCATCTTGAATTTGTTGCTGCACTTTAACATTCCCAATGTGATTGCCTCTCTGTATGCCAATGAGTATATCTGCCCTCCAGTCAACCTCCTTTTTTTTTGATGTGATGTCTTGAAGGGGGTTATATGAATCCAAAATGGGTCGTATGAAGGATTGTATGTTTCCCGTCTTCAGAGGAATAAAGAAAAACACCACATAAAAGGGTCACTCTGAATCCTTGTGTGTGTGCTCATGTGAGAGAGAGGGAAAGTAATCTTTCACAATCTTTCACACCACTTGTAAAGTGGACTGGCTGCTGTCTGGATTGAATTATATATTTAATTATGTCAAATTAAAGTGTAGTATGGTATATGAAAAAACAAGGTATACTGTAGGTTTGGCAAATTGTATTCATTGTAGAAATACATTTGCTAGAATTGCTATAAACCTTTTATTTTTAGCCAAATTATTTAATTATTATTACTTTTTATTGTTGTGAAATTCTAAGTTTCGATCTGCGGATGGCCCAAAAAACGCCAGCTATTTTCCCTTTTGGCCCGCCCATCCTGGCTTACAGTATTTTTTCCGGATGCCATTTTAAATCTCAGACTACACAGTGTTTTTGTTATTCGAGATAAGATCCCCGTCCGTCTCGGCAAAAGCCATGTCGCCATAAATCCTCCGACTTGCCCAAATAACATCACACTGACCAATGTAGTTTTCCCATCTCTCTAAACATGTACCACCTGAGATGAACTGCAACAACTTCCGCCTGACAACACCAGCAAATACTGTGTGTGAATGAGACCATCTTATCTCTCTTTTGTGACTGGTTCTCTCCTTTTGCTTCCCTAGTTTCATACTCCTGACAAGAGGATGATAGTCAAAAGCTTTTAGGCTTAGAGAAACTGACAGCATCTATTCGTCTTTGCTCATTCTTTATCTCTTTATGACAGGATGTCATTCCAGATTTGCAAAGGCAGATGATTGAATTGTTGCTACAGCAAACACAGCTAGTTTGATTCCTTTAGGAAGGTGACTATTGAAAAAGGAGGGGATGGGTACTGGAACAGCAGGAAATTGTATTTTATCTATGAAAAAACATAAAGGAACAGTGGTTTAACCAAAAGTAGATTACAACATTTCGAATTGGAATACCAGAAATACACAGATCATCACAAAATAAAAGCTTACAATGTACTTTTAATCCAAGGACAGACTTTTTCTTTCAGAATGTACCATCCATTGTTTTAGCCAGGGTGGATGGATGGAAGCGCTGAGAGGAAACATACTGACAGTGAGCACACAACTGTAACACAAAAACTCCTACACATTCCTCCTCAAGTCCCAACGGGAGCAGCAGGGTCTTGTATCTGGTTTCTTTACACTTCAGTGGTCAGGATGTCTATCAATGGCTTCCAGTGAGGCTCCAGAATGTTTTAAACACAGTTAGGTCTCACAGGGAAACCAGTCATTACTCAACAGACCATATCGGAGCTCACAGAGCGGTTGCAGGAGAGTGGTTGACGTGCCTTTTATTGACTTAATGGTCAGTTTGGCCTTGTTACCGTGCAACGTACGAGTTTCCTGCAGGTTAAAAACCGATGAGTCGATGCTAATGAAAGATCAGATTCAAGCTACACCGGGGAATTCAAGCCCTTCAAATATGGAGCGGATTTACAAAAAATAACCAACTGATATCGACTGAGAACACATTTATTGACCTCCAAGCACGGCACTCCAGTTAATACTTACATGAGCATGTTGACCATGCAACAGGACCACAGTGACAGTGCTCACATGGTGAATGCTAACATTTGTTCAAACATCTTGTGTTAGCGGGAAACAGGCAACGTGTACATGGGCCACGCGGTCGGTGTAGCGATTAGCGCTCTTGCCTTTGCAGCAAGAAGACCCGGGTTTGAGGTGTGAATGTAGGGAGTGTGAATGTTACAGTGAATGGTTGTTTGTCTCTTTGTGGCCCTGCGACGGACTGGGTGTACCTCGCCTATCGCCCTATGTCAGCGGAGATTGGCACAGCAACTGCGACTTATTATCTCGTGTTTGAGAGTTATAAAGTGCCCATCAAGTAGATGTAAAGATATTTCATAAAAATAAAAAAGGACTAGTGACTGTCAAGGAAAAATCGAAGCAACATGATGACAATAACAAGTTTACAAAGCGCTTTGAAAAGAAAAAGAAAAGCAGAAGACCACGGAGACAATGTTATGCAGTAAAGTTTGTGAGTTCTTATTCAGAAGGAGAGTCTTGTTGCCGCTGTGAAGCCGCTACAAAAGTGTCAATTTGTCTCAAGTAACCAGTGCAGAGCAGATTACCAATATCTGAAGAAACAGAAGAGCATGAGATTTGCTATTGTCTCTTACTTCTGACAAAACAACATACAATGGCCAACAAACAAAAAATGTTTTGTTATTGTGCATTGACAGTCAGATTTGATATGAGGATTGCAGTGCTGCTTTTGTAAGCCATGCATGCCGAATTCAGTCACACTGTGTATATTTTTCTTCATCGCAAGAACAAGACCTGATTTGACATCTGAATATGCTATTTTGCAAAGCCTCCAAAAATGAAAAAGTGAGCAGAATTTGATACAGATTTATTGTAAAATCGCCACTGTATGGCGTGTACTCATGTGGTGTAACGCTGCACATTTGAAAGCACAAACGAAAACAGAAGCGAACGCGACGCGAGAAACGTGCTGCAAAAAAAAACTGATGCAAAAGCGAGAACACAAGCAGGAGACAAAACACCAGCATATTCAATAACAGAAGTGCTCCCGGTCTGTAGGGGGCGCTCACTGTCATGTCGCCCTACGACCAGCCGTTACCATACTTGGAGAATACTTAATTCTTACTTTATTAAAAGATCTTTATTAAGAGGTTATCCGACTGTGGTCAAGCTATCCTACACTCGGCGCAGTCAAGCTGAGTATTAAGGGCATCTAAGTGTTTTATTTTCAAAATAAAACACCCAGATCACCGTATCTGTGTACGTTTGAAAGCACATCTCTCTCTGCTTTTTCCCAGCCCCAATAATCCTATATTCAACAGACATAGAAGTAATATACTGCACTTTCATCTGAATTAGAAATGGCCTATATTCACTTGCTATTATCCCCTTAATGCCCTTAATTATACCCTCTATCTGTACTGCTGCCTGCCATTCATTCACTGATAGCACCATTATATATGTAACTAACCTTTTTTTATGTATAAAACCCCTCTTCGTTCTCTGAAACTCAAGTTGTGTTTATGTTGTTCTACCTCAATTGCAATTTAATTCCTGGCGAGAGTGAATTCATGCATTATAAACACGTCAGCACCAAGAGCCGGTTTCATTAGTGTTCTTATACTGACTGTGAAATTATATCAGAGGATGGACAAAATAAGAGTTTCCGCCTAATAGCTCTAATTGGCGTTACATTTCACTCGTTTGCAATTGTCAGTGTTTTTATTTCTTAATCTTCCATTTAGTAAAATGCAAACCAAACACTCTGGACAAAAGATTGGCTCATTCATGGTTTACCTGAATGGGTTTAACCTGAATGAAAATCATATCACGGTCATGGATGCGTACTATGATATATTTTCTATAACACACTGGTATCGGTATCGATACTCCGTATCGGCCAATACCCACAGCACAAGTATCGGAATCGTTATCGGGAGGGAAAAAATGATATCGGAACATCTCTAACCTGAACTCCTTTGAGCCACAACAGGGAATTAATGTTCTGAATATTACACAAATATCGGAAAAGCCTCCGATACTGCCGAAAATGCTGGTATCGGTATCGGCGAGTACTGGAGACCAGGCACCGATCCGATACCACGATACTGGACTATTTAAAGACTGAAATGCCTTTTTGTTTTAGTACATAATGGCTGCACTTCAATTTGTTTTTTATAATTATTCCTACATTTATTTAAGTTGCTGTATACTGTTGCTGTATACTGTATACTGTTCTATTTAAAGATAAATATAAAAATAAATGGCTTCCATTTGCTGTATTCATTCATGTTTTACAAAGGTTTAACCTGAGGCCTTACCACAATGATAATCATACCACAGTATCACACGCAGGCATAGTATGATTTTTTTTTTTAACACACTGGTATCGGTATCGGTACTCAGTATCGGCCGATACCGACAGCACGAGTATCGGTATCGGGAGAGAACACATCGGAACACATCTCTAGTATAGAGTATATTCTATCATCTCTTTTTCTCCCCTGAATCTGAGTCTACTCTCATTCAACCATCCATCCTGCCTCAGACCTGATTGTATCCCCAGGAGGGGCCCCCTTAATAAATAGTGATGAGATAAGTAGAAGAGTTACTTCTCAGTGGGGCAGTGAAAGAAAACCATTTCTGGGGGAAATCTAATAACGGCGAGACTATAGACGATTCTGGGAGTCCCCAGCCAGCGGTCTGTGTCCTGCGACTCGAGCGACACTCCACAGCTTCTTACCCTGCGACTCTTCAGATGCATCAAAGGGGTCGATGACCTATTCTGACCATTTCTATCCACTGAGGACCACATTCATCCACCATCAGCAACTCCCCCAAGGGCCGTTTCCTGCTTTATTGTACGAGCCCGCCTACATAAACAGTGCGCAGGGAAGGCAACGGCTCAGTGGGGAACGGGGGAAAGAAGGGAGCTCAAGAGTAGGAAGCATGGCAGAGAGATAGAGGGACACTGCATTCCTATGTGTATGCAGGAAGTCATTCACTTTTCCTTATAAACTGGAATCGTATACTTGGATTTGAACTCATCAGCCATCCCTCGGAGCTATATTAGACACAATTGGGGTGTTTATTTGTGATGTATACTGTGCAGAATAATGAGTATCACAACAAGCTTTTGATGGATTTTTAAGAAGTTTGCTACATATTTCCTTGTTGCCAGGGTGATGAATATTCCTTATGACACCTGGTGTTACCTGAAGGTGAAAGCATTCACTTATGCCGAGGTACATTAGACCTGATACACGCACAGATCTGCAGTTAGAAATACCTCGACACGCAGCCGCTACTGCCGCTTCTCTTTTTTCCCTTTTATTTCCTTCTCACAAACAAAGGGAAATAACATGAAGTAAGAGTGTGGGTCAGGCTATCAGCTGGCAGGTGTTCTGGTAAACTGAAGCACAGTCAGACAGAAAAGGAGAAAAGAAGGTGAGGGAAGAGGCTGAGTGACAGATTCGGCGCGTTTGCAGCCAGCGAGCATGACTGTACTCCGCTGTTTCTTCGAATCCATCTGTCACGCGGCTCAGCTCAGCTGTTCATCAGCGGAGGAAAACAGATGCCGCGATGCTATAGGTTGCGCGGCACCATGGCGGGGGGAGCGTTTGTAGACACAGAGCAGCTCAGAGGCGCGAAACAGTTAAGTGTCAATACAGCGACAGCTAAAGTGATTCAAATGTAATGACGAACACAACGCGTTTGAGTCCCATCAAGGGAACCGTAATAAGCACAAGGCGGAGAAAGACCTTCGCTGTCAGCGCGATCAAGTAAACACAATATCTTCACTCCATCGGCCTCACATCAGCCGATTCTCTTGCATGAATTATTTATTTGCTCCCTCTATGTAATGTCAACATAAAGGATAAGAAAGGATTTGGGATTCACCGTATGCGTGCGTGAAAATATTAGCATTCATTACGGCGTGTTGTTTTGTAGAACAAAGCTGTGGAAGACAGTGACATGACCTGCCAGAGAAAGACTTTATAATAGGAGTCTAAAACAAAGCAGTACATTAGACAATGATCGGCCTTTTTGCTCACGTGTCAATGGGGGAGCCGCTAAGTGCTGAAAACATGGTCTTACCACAGACGCAGTCATTTCTTCCACATGTCAGGAGACACATTTTTGCGCTTTTTCCATTTCCAAATCACACAGTGGAGGTTACTGAAGTGCCCATTGTGATGCTGAGTGGCCATAAAAGAGAGAGGAGATGCGTCTGTTTGCCAATTATTGTATCTTTTGTATAGACACGGTGTGAGCAAAGTAACGGGGGGGAGCGTCAAAACTCCCATATGAAGAATTCATACGATTGCGATCACGGCGCGCGGGTCTCACAGCGTGTGTCCGCCTAATTGGATTCTCCCAACATTCAAGTGCAGAGCAAGCGGGGCAAAAGCGCTAAGGGGCAGATGTGAGGAACAGAAACGGTCAATAATAGTCAGAGTGATGCGTTTTCCAACATTTTAAGGCATCGGATGCAGTCGTTTTCAATTAAGGCAGAAGAAGAAAAAAAAACATTTGTAGGTTTTAAAGATTTGTGAAGGAGCTCATCCAGTCTGTAAAGTCATTCTTTGTTGAAGGATTCTCAGGTGGATTAGACGATTACCCACCAGCAAACACTCAAAAATTCACAGTACCCACGCGTTATGGCTTCCACATACACACACACACACCCTCAGACACAACACAGTCATAGAAACAGACCTGTGTTGTTCAGCTGTGACAGATCATGTCACAACATTGCCTTTGGCAGGAGAGATTTACCCTCACACTCTTCTTTCTCATTCCCCATCTCTTCTGCTCGTTCTCACTTCATTTCCAGTTTTCGAGAAGACGGGGAGAATAAATAGTTGTATGCCCAGAGGAAATGGTTCATCAGTGTGACTATGGCTCTGCTGCTCACACACCTATGGCTCATCTCAAGTTCCATGCAATGGGTTGCTTGAAATTAAAAGTTGAGTAACTTTGCATGGACAAATAACGAGCTGTCACCAACAAGTCCTTCAAAGGTGTTTTTAAAAAAACGCCAGGTTTGTTTCATCCAAGTGATTGCTTTCCGAGCTACAGTAGGTTACCATAGTTACTTCATGCAAAGGAAGTGAAGTTGTTTATGGAGATACTTATATGCATGTACATCGTTTCTGCTAGAATTTTGAACAGCATTGTGTAGCGGGTAAACACGAACAATAATTTATTGAATGGACTGATTATCATGAGCCTGATGCTTGTGTTTCTCACCTTATTGATGAAAGTGAAAAAAGGACGGGGAGAAAAGCTGGAAGCTCCTCTCAGCTGCTTGTGTAAATGTGTGTAATGTCTGGTCAGTGTTTATTGCATTTCTGATACCAGCAAATTTCAAGTAACATAAGTTCAGTCTCCTGCCTTCAACATAACATAGACCAACAGTGTTATGTGCGTTTGTTGATTGTGTTGGTGTGTAGTGTCTTAGTGTGAATTAAAGGAATACTTCACCGATTAGCATGTAGCTTTGTATTACTAGAATAGGGCTAGCATTTTTGAAAAATTGAGCTTCCCAACCTCAGTTTCCCCTGAGTTGAGAAATATCTTGATTATTTTCTTTGTTGCGCGCCCACGAGTGACATTTGGTCCTGTTAGCGTAACTGTTAGCAAAGATGGCGGACACTGTTTACATTGGCTTGAAACCGCAAGGCCGCAAGTGTGGAATTAGCCTTGCTAATTTAAATCTTTAAATCTGTTAAATTGCACAACCAGTGTTCACTTTATGTACAGTTCTTATTTCTTGTTTATATGCATATGTTTACACTTATTTTATGCATATATGTTATGTTAGTTTTTTTTGTAATACTCTTATTCCTTGTATATATGCATATGTTTACACTTATTTTATGCATATATGTTATTTTAGTTATTTGTAATATTTATATTTTTCTTATGTATATTTATACTTTTTTTTCTACAAAAGCATCTCTTTTTCTACTTTATGCTGGTGTTTTGTGAGTGGACAGCAAAGTAAGAATTTCATTGTACAGGGAAACGTGTTTCTTTACTGTGCATATGACAATAAACACTTTGAATCTTGAATCTTGAATCTTGCGGTTTCAAGCCAATGAAAACAGTGTCCGCCATCTTTGCTAACAGTTACGCTAACAGGTGTCACTTTTGGACATTTCTCAACTTGGGGGAAACTGAGGTTGGGAAGCACAATTTTTTAAAAATACTAGCCCTATTCTAGTAATACAAAGCTAAATGCTAATCGGTGAATTATTCCTTTAAGGTGTTGTTGTTAGTTTGCATACTAATGGCTATCTATATATTTTCACGTTCACCAAAAAAACGGCATAGTGTAGAAAGGGCAGACAACACACCTGCACAGTGAAAGGCACCTTGGCCTCATAATATATAAAGATAAACAGACATATGAAGTACATGAACCTGTTCTCCACATTGTTGTGCAACCACACAAAAGGCCAATATACATCTCACTGCAAACAATCAGGAAGGTTACTTAAAGGGACACTTCCCCGATTAGCATTTAGCTTTGTTTTACTAGAATAGGGGTAGTCTATTTGAAAAACTGAGCTTCCCAACCTCAGTTTCCCCTGAGTTGAGAAATATCTTCATTCTTTTTTTTGTTACGTGCCCACCAGTGACACTTGGTTCGAGCCTTGAAACTACAACACAGTGTCCGCCATCTTTGCTAACAGTTACGCTAACAGGACAAGTGTCACTTTTGGGTGCGTAAAGAAGAAAAGAACGAAGATATTTCTCGGCTCAGGAGAAACTGAGGTTGGGAAGCACAATTTTTCAAAAATACTAGCCCTATTCTGGTAATACAAAGCTACATGCTAATCGGTGAAGAATTCCTTTAATATGTTGATACTGTGAACAGTGCTTTAAATAATATACAGTACATATATATCATTTAAATGTCAGAGCGCTAAAATGCCCCTTGCTGTTAGTGGTGAGTGGGGAACCTCTGTGTAAAAGTGGGCTTTTTCAGCTTTGCTTGAGTTTGAAAAGGCTCCCTGACTCAGACATTCCACTTGTGGTGTACCGATGCGATGTTAGTTGAGGGGTTGTCCATCAACAGGGTGGAAAAGGCAGTCGCAGTTGCTGACAAATAGAAATCACTGTGCACTGACGCACCGTTGTGATGACTGGCATGAGAGGTACAGAGCTCTGTCAGGTTTAGGAAGGACAGAGTTGGTGAAGGGGCACAGAGTCCTTCAGGGATAATGCTTAGTATTCAGCAAGGCTTTGGCTTCTTAACCTTCCCCCAGAGCCCAGGGTTATTTACATCAGCCAGGAGCTTCTTGCCTTCTTTTACAGATCCCCTCATCCCCCTGCTCCACCCCATGTCTCCCTTTCCCGAGGGGCTACAGGAGTTGGTTAAAGATAAGCTTTGTGCGGTTGCAGAGGCGACTGACACCCCTTCAACAACATGAGGATTTAGCCTGCAAAAGAGAGAACTAATGCGCTGCACATGTGCATAATCTCACATCACACCAGCACTCATCTGCTATGTATAGCTACGCACACCCTCATGCATGTGCAAACACAGTGACACAGCGAAATAAGCACAAGAGAACCACTCAATAGTTAGTCACACACACATAGGTAATGAACATGCGGCTAAAGTAAAAGGCCCCTGGCATGGCTTACTCTAATACTAACAAAATTGCTTTTGATTGGTGGAGGAGGAAGAAGAAAATCAATGCAAACCATGTTTAGAAAACTGGCATAAGGAGAAAAGAGAGGGGCAGAAAATGAACAGACAGGAACTGAGTGGTCGGTGTGTGCAAATCAGAAAACAGCTGATTTGCTCTGTTTCCAAAATCTTCTCTCCAGAGCCAAATGAAGTGGTGTTGACCTTAATTTTCAAAATCTCCTTCTTTATGGGGGAACAACAAGTTACACATGAACGGGCTCCTCACGGGGCGGATTAGCATTTGTCAATAAATGAGGTGAAGTGTTTATAATAACTGCAGTCCAACGAAATGTACGCTGACAACACGTGTTGAGCGTGTCTCTCGTCTCTCTCTCACCCAAGTACAATCGTTTGGGGGACACAATGTTTCCTTAGGGAAAAATGCCACAAAAATAAAAATAATAGATGACCCCTTCAGATTTCTGACTGCCCCCTAATATACGCATGATAAGAACCTTTCCTGCATGTGGGACTATTTTTACTTTTCATTCAACGTGACCATATATTACTCCCATAAAGAATCGGTGAAGATGACAGAAGAATCCCCAGGCGCCCCTTGCAACTGGACCCCCCACCCCCCAAACCTCGCCCACAGCTGCTTTGATAAAAATTAGCTGCCAGACTGTGATACACATTGGATCAACACATCTTCATCTAAGGCTCACTGACCTTTACAGAGAAAAGCAGGGAGAGGAGGGCGGCCTCCCTCGCACTGAGATCAACACACAGAGATAAAACGACAACCTCAGGACCTCAATGAAATGACGCAGCAAAGTGTTTGATAACTCGGCGGAAGACAGCACAACACCAGAGCCGGAACACACACACACTCTACAAAGGGATGTTGTAACAGCATGTGCAGAGTGTGTGTTCTATCCGTGTTCCAGGATAGAAAAGCTGTGGGTAACATTAGAGCCAGAGGGAGATACGAGACCAAAGCATGGGCAAAGGGACGCTCCTTTATTGAAGACGACAGCAGTGAATCAAATCAAACTTGAAAAAGAGATCATCTCCATTATGTTGCAATTTTCGTTACCAGCATAGACTGAACACTGCACCTTTTCCCTTCAGTTAATTTGAAGGAGTTGATATACCTTAAAATATTCAATTTGCAAGCTCCCCAGGTAAAATCCATTAAAGCCAGCCAGTAATGTCAATTGAATTAGGGCTGCTCCTTATAAAGCATGGATTCCCTGTTCTCTCAGCTGAGTGCCTCCGCTGGCACCTTGTTTGTAACCACAAGGCAAATGGGATTAGAAAGAGATACCGCCCGCTAATGTAATGACACAACTTTTCAAATCATGCAAAACCACAGAGAAGCACTAATGCTCTAATATAGCACTGAGAGAAAAGGCACTGCAGTCCTACAGCGTAAAGATTTCCTATCTGCACCAAAGGCACCTATAAACTATAAACAACTTGTCAGCAGCGTATGAGGTGAATTAGGAGGGAGAATATTTGTCTGCGTGTCAACAGAAAATCTTGAGAAATGCTGCAAAGGTTGCTGGGTATTGCCTATTTATGTGTGTGCTACAGCACTACAGTCTTTTTACATAAGGGGAAGAAAATGAGTTCATCTCTAACCTTAGTGTACTTTAAGAAATGATCTTAATACACGGAATATACTCACCAGCAGTATAGTACTTTAATACTTTGTTACTGTACTTAAGTAGAATTTTCACACATCTGTACTTTGTTATTTATATTTCTGACAAATTACTTTTACTCCAGTACATTTTCCTTAAACCATCTTTGTTACCCGTTACTATAAAATAAAACTTGAATTGGTGACGTAATGCCGTAATTGTAGCTAGTTGTTTTTAGCGGCACTAGCTGTTAGCCGCTCAGCTGTTAGCCACAGATTTCAGCTCCTAGTGGACTTAAAACACACTTTTACTCAAGTAATACTCTAAAAGGCGACTGGTAAGATACTTTTACTCAAGTATCGCTTTCAAGTACTTTATACAAGACTGCTCACCAGCTGGTTGCTGAGTTTGTCTGTGTGTTGTGTGGTTTACTGGTACAGTGGCTTTAACAGAAGTCATATATAGTGTAGTATATATTAGGTGGTCACGATTCACCAAATCCTCAAATCGATTAGATTTTAGATTAGATTAGATAGTCTCGTCAGGTTTTTGTACATTCGTTTGCTACTTTGTCAAGCTCTTGTTTTTTTCTAGTAGTTTTTCCCTCAAAAGAGTGATTTGGTTTGTTAGCTTTAGCTGTTTTTTGTTCGATTTTTTTTTTGTTGCACATTGAAAATAAAAGTTTATTTATCACTTTGTCTCCGGAGTCATGCAATTGGGTCCAAGTCCTTGTCCCGGTGTGACAGTTCTGCCATTTTTAGACTAGTCTAGTTCAGTTTATTTTGCTTGTCTACATCAGTGGTGTCGAACTGGCGGCCCGCGGGCCAAATGCACCTTCCGCCTTTGCTTTCCAAAAGGTGGAGAACTCAAAATAAAACTCTCACAAAGCCCAGACGCCATTACATTGAAATATCGCAGTGGTGTCAGCCGCTTAGGTAAACATGGTTGTCATGCCTTGTTTGTAGCGTATGAGTCCGACTCTGCAGCTATTTTCAAATCTGACGAGCAAACTGTACGTGATACCTAAACAACACGATGACCTTTCTAAATGTGAAGTGACGAAGCACCGTTCACCCCTTTATTCTGCCACTGCTGCCTGGGAAGAGCATTTTTATTTTTTAAATCACACATCTCTACGAAGAGGATAATTATTATCTAAGGCAGCGTTACAGTACGGGAGTGCGCTGACCCCCATTACATAGCTTAAAGGTCTTCTGCAGAGTTAATTATCACCACAGCTCCGGTGCCCTTGGTCGGTGCACTTGACAATATATTACTCGACTGCGATTGACAGGTGACACAGTCCATGAAAGGCAAGGTGACGCTGTATTGAAGTGGGCAGCAGAAGATGTGTCCTTGTCCTGTATGTGTGACCACAGCTGAGGACAGCTGATAGACTCGCCTGTCAGAGCTGCAGCTTTGAAGGCACAAGGCTTTCTCCATCCCATCAGGGCCAAGCGTCCTTCGGGACTCTCATGCTAATACACACTTATATGCAGACGCATAAACACGCCGGTGCTAACATATTAAAAAAAAGTAGAGGAACGAGCTCCATATGGAAGCTTGGGTGTTTTGCATAAATATCGGATCGAAACCAAAATCAGGATTGCAGACACGCTTCCACAATCACTGCGTTTGAACAGACTGCAGCGCGGCATTCTCACGAGAGTCTGAGACAAAGGCAGTCACTGTTGCCAGGTTTCTGATCCACTTGAAAGCAAACATGCACCATCAAGCATTAGCAACCGTATATGTTTTAGATACAGTAAGCGCCGGGCACAATCAAAGGACATGGCAGCACAAAGAGAAGCCTCCACCATGAAAGAGGAAATGACAGATATGAACCAGTTTCTCCCTTCACCAGCAGCGGCAGCGTGAAACTCATTGACTTTTCAGGAAGGCACACGGGCTTCAACTTAATAGGATTAGATGGTTATTGCGAGGCGTTCCTACAGGAAAACAATGACTGTGCGACAGCAGACATATCATCTTGACAGATAATAAGTAAACCATGTAAAAGCATCACACGTAGAGGAGGAGTGTGATTAGAAACTGCTCGGACTTACATTTTGATATGGATGTAGAGTCGGGAGAGGAATGGCTCTCAGAGACGAACGCACACGTCACCCGACTCTGCAGTTTTCAGCCTCTTTCAACTCACTCTTGTGTCTTTATATGACTTCATTGTTTTGCTTCACTCTTATTACTTTGAAAAAGCCACAAATAACAAATATACCAACCAGGCTTTTAGCTACTTTAGGCTTTTTGTTCAATGTTGATTCTACAATGTTTAAACCAAGAAAATTTCTATAACGCATCGTTGATTTATTTTTAGGCTAACCATCTACCATTTATTAACTTTGTCAAATGAAGACGCACACAGTTTGCAACCCTAGTATCTACAAAAATGTATATTACTCGTATTATATCCTCTCCTTTCCCCTTGAATAAAATCAAATGCTCTCACATCACCAAAAGTTAAGATATAAACGATGTAATTAACAAAATTGCAAGGGCTGAAATTCAACTGTCCTCTTTTTCATTGTTCTTCGTTTTATGCCAACTTAAAGAATACGTTGCAGAAAACCTCGAATTCAAATTCAAATCTTTGCATGACAGTACAGCAATTAATATTTGAATGGTGCAATTTGTTCACCTTTCATTGCGCTTTAAATCGATTAAACAGTAAATATTGAACTGCAGCTCAGGCCTATTGCGTATTGATGATATATCGTTATATAACACAATGCTGGGCGGTATAACCAAAAACGAATATCCCGTTATTTTTCATAGTTTCACGGTATACAACGGTTTATAATGGTATACAACAGCACTCGTGCTCATACATCTGTATTTGTCATAATTATACAGTTTCCCTTCTATAGTATTGGAACTGTGAGGCCAATTCCTTTATTTTTGCGGTAGACTGAAATCATTTGGGTTTGATATCAAACGATGAATCTGGATCTGATACACAATTTAGAAGATAGCACCTTTTGTTTGAAGCCACCCATTTTTCATGTAAGCAAACGTATTGGAGCAGATTAAAGTGAATAAGTTATTTCAATAACTGCGTCGAGCCTGAGACCTCGCCAAACTTTGAAGGTTGAAATGTTCATCTTTTGATTTCAAACTCAAATGTTTTCAGTCTGTGGCAAACATAAAGTAATTGGCTTCACTGTTCCGACACTATAGCAGGGCACTGTATACAGTACGTATGCAGTCAATATTACAATAGTTTATTGCTTTCCCTTGGGCCGAGGACAAAGAAAAGGTATAATCCAGTCGAGTCGAGACATAATTAACACAGACGCCTTCATTCTGAACTCTCGTGGATACGACTCGGGGATTGATTCTCGCCATCGCCATCACTCTTCTGTCACAGCGTATGTAACAGGAGCCGTTAAAGCACGTGCGAATCGAGGATGCTTATTTCATTGACAGGAGTGTGTTAATACAACAAGGCTCTGATGACTGAGTATCATGACGAGGCAGAAGAGGTTAATGGTAAAAGAAAGGAAAACGAGAGAAAAGACTTATATTATATATTATACATTGTTTTTTTTCTTTATTCATCCTCTCCTCTTTCGCTTTCTGTCTAATATTTCCATTTGTCTGTAAGCAACCTCGAGTCAATCCTTTGTAGGTTTACACACGAGAACACACAAACATTCACACTTCCCGTCACCGCTAAGTGCATATTACTCGCAGCGCGCTTCATTTCACCTTAGCTAAGGCTGTTTACTCTGTATACACTGTGAGTTAATGAGACTGTGACAATTAAAACCACTTGTTTGCAAAGTGCCAATAGTGTCCCCGCTGCAATGTCTGAAATAAATCTCTTTATAGTGTGAAGTTAACTTTAAAAAAAAGAAAAAGAAAAGAGGAGCACGATGGTACTGAACAGAGATTAAGGAGCGCCATCTCAGTCAAAATGAAATGAAATAAATAAATCAAAACAGAAATATATAAATATGGCTAAGAAATAAATAAATACAATTATTCTTTTCAGGGGACTTTTATTTTGTTACGTCACATTTATTTATTTCCTGAGACTTTTATTTTGAAGCACAACATTTATTTCCAGGCCGTTTTCATTTCCAAACCTTGTATGCAAATGAGGGGGCGTGGACAGCTAACCTGTCAGTAGCTTTCCTGTGGTCAGCGGTCCTAAATTATTTTCTGTCATGCCCCCCCTAGAGGACAGACATTTTTTCACCCCCAATCGAATGATAATATTTATTTATTTATCTGTATGAGTTGTCCCACCCCTGCCTCTGGGCCCCCGACACCTCACCACGCCCCCCCCACAGAGGAGCCCATCCCACTATTTGAGAATTTGTGGGTTAGCGGCGGTTGCTTCGGTCTGGATCTATGATTAACCACGCCCCCTCATTTGCATACAATCGATCGGAAATAAATGTGGCGCGTCAAAATAAAAGCCTCCGCAAATAAATAAATGTGGCGTAACAAAATAAACGTCTCCAGAAATAAATAAATGCGACGTAACAAAATAAAAGTCTCCAGACATAAATAGATGTGACAGTTGGAAATGAAAGTCCCCTGAAAAGAATAATTTCGTTGACTTATTTCGGTTTTTATTTACTTATTTATTTAATTTTGACTGAGATGGCTCCCCATAAAAGTAAGATAGTGACATGACATGACATGACATGACGCATGGTGCACGGCAAAGGGCTCAGCACAATGCTGTAGTATTACGTAACTGTGTAACCTTTGTCTGAATTGTATTCTTAAAAGTGGGGCTTGAAAATCACCTTCTCACAATACACAATGTTTAAACAGGAGATCTCTACAATCTGCCGTCAGCAAGTAAACAGCACAACTCAAGGTTTATCCCTGAGGAGCCGTCATCTTAAAATGTGTACAACAGATGCACAAAAACATCAGAGACCCAGGAGAAAGCTGCCTGTAAGCACACTGGTCTTTGTGCTTTGCAGTGTGAGGGGAGTGCTGCAGTTTGTGCAGCAGGGTATTGTGGCATTTTACCAAGACTCCGAAGGATGGATATAGCTGACACCTGCATCCTCTGCTCAGCAGCGAGGAGATGGGGACGTCACACAGTAAATTGCCGACAGAACAGGAAAGCTGAATCCTGGGAAATTTGCATTTTAACAGCCACAGTACACAAAAGTGTCAAGAGCCTCTGCAATTCAAGAAGATGCGCCGAAAAACAAGGAAGAGGTGAGGGAGAGAGTGTGTAAAGGGAGTCTGGTGAAAACAGAGGGGTGGCAGAAAACACATGAGGGGCAAATATAACAGACGTTTTCACTCTTAATGTTGGCAATTCTGCGCTAAACTGCCCCCTCTTAATTATATCAGAAGTGAGATGAAACCACACACTGCAGTTCTCTGCACAAGACAATAAAAATAGTCTTTCGATCTTATTTGACCGGATGAATATGCAGTTGTGTAGAGACTAAGGTGATACTAAGAGAGCATGTGTCATGATTTTTGGGAGAAAATAATATAAATTAGGTGAGGGTTGGCGAACATTATTAGGATTTTGATAAACAGGCACTTCATTTTCAACATTCTCTAACAGAATTGTTGCGTATAAAAAGTGCCCACTCTCCTAAAAGCTCAAATTACATGCTATTTTTTACCCCAAAGTCATTTTGTAATGGCGATTTTGTGCATTTGTAGTTTGTGATGTATGTCCGTGTATATAATTAGTTACTTCAATTACACACAAAAAAAGGAGTGTCATAATTTAATGCCGAGCATGTCTGGAGCGTGACGCTGAAGGATCCACTCACTTATCACAACTGTGCAGGCGATGACTCAATCCAAGAGGATGATTCAGCCACTCCAACCAAAACAGCAAAGAATTGCTAAATCATCTTAAACAAATCCAAAAAAGTTCCGCCCAAGTTTTCCTTCATAGGGCTGCATTTAAATCACAACCCATGCACAGTATATGTGTATATACGAATTAGAATTCCTGGATGAATCGGTTGTAGAGTCATGGATCGGGTATCGTGAGACTTGGAATCGGTTGGCGGCTTCACACACAAAATCCAAAGAGTTGACCATTTTTGGGTTTTATAAGAAAGAGGGGAAGCTCGACAGAAGCCATGATTATTTGTGAGCTCTACAAATCTCGACCAGCACGCAAGGAGGAAACGCGGTCAAGAGTTCAACGAGCAGGAGCGAGCCGAGAACGGGGAATGTGATTTCCAACTTTTTCGGGCAACTTGGTCACAATTCAGCACATGATTTTTTTGTCTTGTTGTATAGTTAGTTTCATAGAATTGGCGTCTTTATTTTATAAAACATCTACGACAAATATTAACCGTAGAATCAAATCAAATCGTATTGTTCTCATGCTCGAATTGGTATATACAGTATAGTGTAATAGTGTATATACAGTATATAATTGCTACTAGTTACTATAGTTCTTTTCTGACCACTGACCATTCGTCTTAAAGGGGACATATTATGCAAAATCAACTTTTTAACCATTTTAATACTTATATTTGGGACTCTGGAGGCCCTACCAGTCGCCAAAGTGTGGAAAAAGAATACTCAGTCATGGTATTATGTCAACGCGGAGGGACAAGTGTGCTGTTGGTGGCTGCACAGTGGAGCACAGTGTTTTACAGAGGATTTTATATATGAAGCTAATGTGCCGGATAAAGACAGCAAACGTGTGTTCGTGTGTTCGCACCACTTCACATCAGACTGCGGCCAGCGGTCGCCGTATTTAGTCAGGGGACGTATTTCACCGACGTACAAACACACACATTGTTAAGAAAAAGTCACATAGAGCTCATATCCATGACCGGAGCACAGACTCAGTCTGATACAATCACATAAAGCAGCTGTTTATGCCGCGCGCCGCTGGTGATCAGCAGTGCTGTTCCTAAGTGTTTTTAACTGATTTACAGTTCGGCACTGTTCGGCTCGATCTTTATGTAGGACGTCTCTTCCTGTGACGGCACTCTCGCTGTTTTCCGCGCACTCTGCCATGTTGATATTGTCAGAGAACTAGTGGAGGGAGGGGGTGACGAATAGAGCTGTAAAGCGCTGTAAAGAGGACAAATCAGAAACCCCCTGGAAGAAGTGGGTGTGTGTTTGCCTGCGTCTCATTTGCATATAAAGGGACCATGCACGAAAACCGAGCGTTCTGAAAGGGGCGGGTTTAGCAGGGTTATTGAACTGCTATGATTCTTCATCCTTATGGTATTTGAACATGTCAATGACATGTTCATTAGGACACCAGGGAACTATTTAATGGGGGAAATAGGGTATAATATGTCCCCTTTAATGTCACTGACTAACACTGAAGCTGTCCATAGACTAAATAGATAAACAAATGAATGTGTCAGGGAGAGAAAATTCTGAATTTTCAATCAAGCCACTTGCTACAGTTCCATACTATGCAATCAAGTAATTGAAAAGATGATGGCGATTTATCAATGCATTTGGCATTAAAGATAATGGCACTACAAAATTTAATATCAGCACACGCCAAATTCCAGATGACGTATTCTCACTCCCGAGTTCTTGACAGTTATTCACATATTTAAGATACTTTGAATAACTCAAATCTGAGATCAGCACAGTCAGAGCGACGCTGGGCCTTTTCTTCCAAAGAGAGTTTTGATGCTTTAAAAATGGTAAAGAACTCTTTTGGAGATGATTGAAAAGAAAAAAAATCCATAATCTCTTTTCTTTCCCGTCAAGGTGACATACGTTTGAAAAGAAGAACTCTAATCTGAGCTGATACAATAGGACATCTCACAAGCCATTTACTTTGGCTTTTGTTGCTGTGATTCAGTGTGTGTGTGTGTGTGTGCTTTATAACTGTAATTATATGAAAAGGTTTCTGTGAGAAAACAGCCGAACCTTCACCCTGTTTAATGAATATCATTATGTCTCTTTCATGCACTCGCACAAGCGTCTATGCTAATCATGATATGACCATTCATTTTGTCCACCCTGGATTTTTGCGTGGCGCGTTTACGGCGCCCCCCAAAAAACACAATAAAAAGACAGTGAAAACGATCTTTCACCACAGTTTCCGCATCTGGATCTGTCACATATGTCACAAACATAACACCGGGGGTCTCCAGCGCGTAGCTCGCCCCTTGCACTACACCTTACTTTCATATTTTAAGTAAAATTGCGTATTTTTCCTGACTCCTAAAAGCACGCAGAAGCCCTGTCCCGTGTCCTCAGCGCGTGGGGCAGCTATCTCCCGGTATCCGCTGGAAATGTGATGGATGACATGTGGACGGAGAGAGAGCGCGGCTCCTCGGAGCCCGTCAGGCTTGCTCCCACTACTCATTAGTCTTCCATTTAGCCCAGCGCTGGGCCAGCCACCCTGATCGCACACACACACGCTCACATTTTCTGGTCAATGATGAATCCCTAACCTTCCTGCAGATGGAACGGTCCACACTCGGCTTCCGCGGGAGAGAAAGAGGCCACCATGGTTCACCTCCCTCAGTCTTTAGCCACAAAGATAAACCACTTTCCTCTGCTTCTCCTTCCCCAAAGTCAGATAGTGCCTAATTCAACAGGAGGAGCTGTCATGTTCTCACTGTCTGTCCATTGTGGATACAGAAGAGTGGACTGGTCTCTGAGGTAAAGGCAAGCACTGCTGCACTGTGAAGAGCCGAGTCAAATAAAGTGAAATAAAAGAGCAATTTAAAAGCCAGTTTTATCAGCTAGTGGGAAACCTGCGGTTACCCGTTTGATTTTGCTCTTTGGTGCCAACAGGTTTTGTCGCAGAGTCCTTGTTGTGCAATACTGGAGCCTGCAAAACCATAGGTGCATTGATTAGCTCAGGGAGACCGAGAAAGAAGTGGCAAGCACAGAAATATGACAGAGGAGAATTGATCTACGGTCCTGATCAACACCTTCCGCTGCACTAACAAGGCGCACGCACCTGACATCTGCCCTGGAAAAACTCCTGTTGGAACACTGACACTCGAAGGCACCAAATGAACAAGCAAAGGTTGCAGACCTTTGGAAATGCCACGCGGCTGAACAGTGGAACCAAATGTGCAAGTGCGTGTAAAATGTCAGTTTGGATCGTGAAGTGTCGGGGTGAGAGTGGGACAAGATGTAAATATCTACCTCCACCAGTGGAACGAGAACAATAAAACGACCACATCTGCAGTCAGGGCACACATTAGCAATACCGAGATATGTTTCAATCAAGGAGAAACACAATATCTCCATCAAATTAGCCATGGAAACAAGTGCAAGCCAAATATTACATTATCCAACAGCAACTTCCTGGCATGAAAATCTAATCTTTAAGTCATTCCACGTTCTGTCTCCATATTCCTTTTACGAGAACGGGGTCTCTGCAGGTTAATAACAGTTTCTTCCAAAGATTAGCGCGGGAAGAAGAGGATGGAATTACAGGGGGGAGTTGGCATTTTGATAATACAGTGCTCGTCTCCACTTCCCTCCAAGGACCGGCTGAATGTGAAAATGGTCATTAAAATAGTGGACTTGACAAGGTAGAAATGGATATACTTTACACACACACAACCCCATGATTAACTTTCACCCAACCAGAAAGAGATATTTGGATACTGACGTCATTTGTTGCCACTGGAAAAATAACATTGGTGCAACATTTTTAAACTCCATGACAGCAAATCAAACTTAACAGTTATATTTTTTTTTTAATCATGTTGCAGATTAAGTTTGAAAATCCATTTAAAGGCTTTTTTTTTTTTTCATTTTAATCACTGAGGTTAAGATAAGGCCAACTGGACTCTGGGTCATTTTTACAAGTAATCTGTGTGAACACGCTTTGTCCTTAATGGATTTACCTCCCGAGCCACTGCTAATCCTCATCAGCTGCCGCTGCCGTCTTCAAGAGAAAAGAGAGGGTTATAGACTTCCTTTGTCATCCAAGTGTTGCAGCTCTGTTAACAATCGCTTTGTCACGCCATGAGCGTGGACACTTCCTTAGCTCTATATACAAAAAAGTGGGTGTTTCATAGCAGCAATTCACCTCCGCCGTCTCTCTGGATCGGTGGGGATCTCGGACTGTTTTTGGCGCAACATCTGTCTTTTATCATGAAAACAGCTGATTAACAGCAGATTAATTCGTTCACCAAGAGGATAGTTAAATTAGACCAGACTTGGTTGATTTAGATTTCATAAAAACAAGGAGAATCTACACTCAATTTTAACTTAAACTTAAAATGTATTTTAAGGTGAAGAATTCATTTTTGTTTTTTGAATTTAGAGACCAGACAACAGGTGACACAAGCAGTTCACATTAATTCAGTGTGTAATTACACATGCGGGTATTGGATTACTGAAGAGAGTCTGCAGCTCCATCTGAGAGCCACACAGAGGAGATATGATAGTTCTCTTTTAGTTCATTTACTGCAAACAAAGAGCAATTTATGTCGGTCAAATTTCTATATTTTTCTGCAGTGAGGATCGGTTGTGGAATGGACTGACTGTTTTCGCTCCACTGTAGATTTCTGCCTCTCTTCTTGGTCGTATTCCGCAATCTCGTGACGTCTCAGAACCGTGACTTCCTGGTTTTCAAATTCAGATCACTGTCAGCGGCCACATTTATCAAAGCCAGAATTGTGTGACATTCACACGTTCAATGAAATCCCTCATCTGCACTGATTTCTGGGCAAGTTTGGAAATGAGGAGCATTGTGTTTCCTGGGAGGTAAAACACACACATGACAGAACATGAACTCAATTAACAAACACGAGGGCAGACTGAGAGCAGTTTGTGTGTCGAGTTGCATCAATACAACAGCACAGGGGAAGTTGATGTAAATCTATACAGCATTAGCACAGAGCATTGCATGATCATTATGCATTAATGGAGAAACAGTGTGCCTTGATCTACCTATTTTTCAGTCAAGACCGTCTTCCTACAGTACACAATGTGTGCTATTTGTATTCACCTCCATTGTGTGTCCAAAATCTTGCCTCCACTGATAACGGAGCAGGTGGACTCATTTTTAGTTGTACTACAGAGGTGTGGCTCTGGAGGTGTCCCTATCAGTGTGTTGATTAAACCACTTTGCTCCAAATTAAATATCTGGGAATATCTATGGAAACATGTGAAAGTGAATTCATTTAGCCACATAACTCTGGTAACCTTCTGGCCTTTAATCTAGTGCCATTATCAGGTCAGAAACTTACTTTGATAATAAATAATAGACAGTTTTATATAATGTTAGAATTCTAACCCCTTACCGGGCAAAGAACTATATTTGGTAGACATCCAAAAACCGCGTTACCATGCGCTGTGTCTCATTATATGGCTCGGTCTCAGAAACTAATGATGGAAATCAATCAGGTGTATTGGAGCAGGGAAACTCATAAAACCTGCAGGACAGGGGTCCCCAAGGCGAGGGTTGGGAAACGCTGTTCTGCCCGTTGTCAGTGCGTCAGAGCTCTACTCACGCTGTAACATGAAATTACATTGTAACCATTGGAGGGAGAAATCATGTGATAGTTAATGGCGAGACTGTTTCGATGTTTAGATCGCAAATGCAGTGGGTTAAAGGACATCAACGCGTTCAGGACACTTCGAGTGCGTTAGGACGTGTCTGCATGTGATCAGATCACCAAGGACAGACTAATGCTAGGTCTGACGGGGCCTTAAAAACACTTAAAGGAATACTCCAATTTGCATATTTTTGAGAAATTGTGCTTCCAAACCTCGTTTTCCCCTGAGTCAAGAAATATCTTCATTCTTTTTTTTTTGTTACGTGCCCACCAGTGACACTTGGTCTGAGGCTTGAAACTACATCGCTAATTCGACACTTTTTAGACCCACTCGTAGGGGGGATGGGACCTCATTCCCAGAATGTAAACAGTGTCCGCCATCTTTGCGAACAGTTACGCTAACGACACGAAGCCAAATGCAAATCGGTGAAGTATTCCTTTCAAGACTGGTCATAACTGATGTACAAGGACCAAAGACAGTAAGACATGTCTAAAAACTATGGGAACATGATCAATGAAGTATGACTTCACAACTATTTCGCATTGGCTTCAGTGCAGCACAATCTGTTGTTAGCCATTCCATCAAAGAACCTACAGTTTATCTGACTGGGTATTCTTATTACCATCAGCAGTCTGATTTGAGGTGGATAGGGGGCATGATCCGAGGGGGGGTCTCTGATGATAGTGAGAGGTAATGTAGTCAACCTGGTCAACACTGGTTGATATAGAAGTTGGGATGAAAAGATTAAATCCTATATTTGAAGTGTCAGATTGACAAAGGCAACTTGTATAGCCAAAGAAACCCAAGCTGAGGGTGATGAAAGGGTAAGGAAGGCACATTATCTCTAAATAACACGCTGCTCATACCTGACCGACATAAAACGAGGTGATTCAGGCAAATTGTTTGACAAAATGTAATGGCAAGGCTAACAGTGCAATGTGCTGGCAGCACGAGAACAGAAAATAGGGTCATCAACAAGGTGAGATAAATCAGGTTAAGTAAATGTAATGTGTCTCTCGTTGCCATTTGGCTGGACCTCCAGTTCCCGCTGCACTTAGAAATCAGAGGAAAAATATGGGGCTGATTACGCTGATCTCGGTGGAGCTCGTGTCCTTTGGCTTCTCACACACTGCATTGGTCAAATTTAAAAAAAAAAAGAGCCATGGCTACTGAAACCAGTGATTGGATACATGTGTGTAGTGGTCAAGTTTTGTTAGAATAGCATGATCATCATATTAGGATGATCCTATTTTATTAGAGATTCTCCTTTTGTGAATATCGGATGAACATCGGCGTGAGCGAAAGCCCTCGAGAGCCACCAACAACTTTTTAAATCACACAGCAGTGAGTGAGAAGAGCTAATTAGCCACTGTGAGCGAACAAGGGGCGACAAGTATCACGGAAGATAAAATACAACCAGTTACGGTGCCAATTGAGGACTTTAAGGGGCACATTAAAGTCTATGAAAATGAATAAGAAAACCATTCAATTTAGTCTTTTGTGTTCCATCCAAGAAGCGCCACTAAATCATGTGTCTGCACTTTGTGACTATTCAAGGTCTAATGGATGATGCAATCAAACTGAGAGGAAGATCCGATGTTTAAATGAAGTCTCTGCGACTGTGATACTGTATTTCCATCATGACAGTGATGGATGGTTTAAAAGATTTAATATATAGTCTCACTTTTAATACAGTTTGTGTTATTTCAGTAGCTAAACCAAGACTATAATCAAAATATATTATTATTAAAAAAAAAAGATAATCTGTTATTGTATATTATGATCTAGATCAGGGCTTTGGAACGGACAACTATTGTTATAATCAGAGAAGAAATACTGGCCCCAAATTAAACATGAACATACACACTAAGAGAGTCTAGCTTAGAGACTGTAATTAATTATGAGGGAAGTGCTTTGATCATGTTTATGCTTAGAAGGGAATAAAAGTGTGAGGGGCAAAGCAAAATGTAAGAAAAAGACTGGGGACTGAATGAGCTGACTCATTAATTAGCAGTGAATAACAGATAGAATGAATTGCTATAATTTAATTCAGTCATTCTACAAAGAAATAATTACTGCTGCATGTATAATGTAGAGGGCAGGAAACATATTTTGATCTCCAAGCCTCTCCTCGTGTCAATATATTTATCAGCAGTGAGAGGGCTTGGCCTTGATTAGCCGTCCAGCAGAGTATTTGTTCTGTGAGCTTTGATTTATTCAATATTCCTCGACGTTTAATTAAGATTAGCATGTGAATCTCACCTGTTCCGGGAGTTCAGATTGGTCACAGATATTATCAGCTAATCAAACCATAACATAATATATACATGTGTACGGTTGGATACCGAAAGCCGGTACTTTTTGTTCTTGGTACCGTTTTGCGTCGGTACTACCAAGTATTGGTTCACTTTTAATGAATCGGTGCTAAATTTTGGTACTTGAAAAGTCTGGGAGAGCACGCGAGAATGTGAGAGCTAAACATCGGGAGACTACGAGAGCACGACAGCAACAACGGCGAGCCGAAACGGTCGAAAGTGTGGCTGCCTTTCACTAAGTTAGACACAGACAGCGATCACACCACAAACCTGATGAAGGGCAGCCTGTGGCCAAGTGGACAGGGAACTTGGCTTGTAACCGGAAGGTCGCCAGTTCAAGTGGGTAAAAATACAGAGAATAATTTCCCTAAGGGGATTAATAAAGTCAGTCATCATCTAACCGCTTTATCCTCCTCCATCGCGGGGGGGTGCTGTGCCAATCTCAGCTACATCGGGCAATAGGCGGGGTACACCCTGGACAGTTCGCCAGTCCATCGCAGGGCCACACACAGATAGAGACAAACAACCATTCACTCTCACACTCACCCCTATGGTTAATTTAGAGTGTCCAATTTATCTAATCCCCACATTGAATGTTTTTGGACTGTGGGAGGAAGCCGGAGAACCCGGAGAGAACCCACGCACACACGGGGAGAACATGCAAACTCCATGCAGAAAGGCCCTTGTTCCAACCGGGGCTCGAACCCGGGTCTTCTCGCTGCAAGGCGAGAGTGCTAACCACTACATCATCGTGTGGCCCGGATTAATAAAGTATCTAAAAAAAAAAAAATGAAGCACCTGGTTAAACACAGGACCACTGCTGCGTCAGCTACGCTAGCAGTGCTACTACTAGCAACACCCCTGAAGCCAGTCAAGCTAGAAATGTTGATGAGGAAATGAGTGATGAATCCACCTCATCAACACGTTCAGGTAATTATCAGCTAAATAACTAGATTATAGTTGGAAATGAGTGCATTGTGTAATTTTTTTTTTGTTGTTGTTGTTGACGTGGTCCTAAATGTTCTATATTTATTTCTAATTAACATTTATTTTTGATTATTTATTTACTGTTTTTATATCTTCTTATTTAAAAACTGAAACTGAGACGTGTAGACTACAACTGAAAAACCAAAATACCGAATTCCAGATACCGATACCATATTGATTAAATTATGAACGGTACCCAACCCTATACGTATGGGTATCCATTTACAGAAGATATGGTGAGGAAATGATTGGGCGACTTTGAGACTGATGCTGGTTTTATTTTTTAATTTTAATATAACAACTTCAATCAGGTCAAACATTCACCTTATGTGCAGCTTTAAAATTCATGCTCATTAGTGTAACATGGAGGATACGCTGCCTGCCTGATTTGATTGAACCTCCCCACTGCTGATTGGCCTGTTCTTTCTGTATTCTCCAATCACTTCCCTTTTCCAGCCTCTTCAGAAACATACTGAAAATCAGGCAATCGGGAGGATTGGAACTATTGGTTGGCCGGGCTTTAAGGCTCTTGAACACTTACACTGTGTGCGTCATGAATACTTATACTTATGGCCAGGGCTGTCAAGTTTGATACTTAGCGCGGAGTGAGTTGGGGAGGTGATGAGTGGGGGAGTTGGTTCGTGTTTGAAGATAAGCCTGTGCTTTTTTAGAAAACTGTATATTCTAAAACACTAGAGATGATTTGTCTTGTGTGGTGAATAAAACTTCCTGTTTTTGCATTCAGACATTCTTTAAATTAAGAGAAGGAAATTATAATTTACGAGGATTATTTATGCTTGAAACTATCAAAGTTTTGGGGGTGAAGTTATGGAAACGATCAAATTGTGTTAAACTCTTCGGGGGTTCAAAAAAAGTTAGAAATGTAAAATGATTACAGCTTACAATGTGAAGTGAAAGTCTAGTATTATAATTGCGAGTGCATTGTTTTATGTATTTAGATGTCTGATTTTCTTGGTTTTTCCTAGTATTGCACAAAATTAAGCTACGTGCTTAGGCCTATTCCTTTTTCAGTTATTAAATTGTGTTAAATGATTTCACTTTTTATATGAGTGTAACCAAAATAAAGTTATTCATTCATTCAGTGCTTGCAGTGTAAACCTATTTTTCAGACCTTAACCGGCAACAAGAAATACTATTTTCGGATTGGCTGATAGGTCGCTAATTCGAGAGCTGTATGAATGGATTATGCAGAGCAATCTGCCTTTTCATCATCCATTCACAGGTTACTCATGTAACTCATGTGGCGCGTGAGCTTGTGAACTTATGGCAAACATACAGTGACAAACAGCAGCAGCAACAGCAGTGAGAGTGACGAGGATGATGAGCATCACTGCAAAGCACAAGCCATGAGCTCCTAACTCTAAGGGTGGGCAGGTCCAATTGAATAAAGTTGAGCTAATAGGAATAAAAAAGTAGTGTGTGTGTGTGTGTGTTCTGGGGGTAAAACTGCAGTTCAGACGTGTGAAACTGTAAAACCTTCCCTTCATAATAAAAGTCACAATTTTGAGATGGGGTATAATGAGAAAATAGATTATAATTATGAGATTTAATTTATATTGATATACTCTCATAATTCTATCTTTTTTATTTTGAAAAGAATTATAACAATTTTTAAACTTGTGTCAGAGCCAGTGCCATGGCACTGCATAGTGAGCTCAGTGCATCTGTTGGTGAAAACACGAGTGAATTCAATAGTTTCAATATCTACACTAATTGTACCCACATGCCACAAGTCACCCATTATGCTAAATATCCATAATTAATGGATATTATATATATAATATATAAACTGTATTTTTTTTTATAAATCTTAATTGTTTCAAACATGTTGCATGTAAATTCATATATATACACATTTACCATTCATACCAGTACATTTGTGTTTCTTTTTTTTTGCTAAATCACGTAGTAATGTTGTAGGATTGAATGTTGTAGGACACATGGACGATTTCACTGTCCGTGTGTTTTGTTGACGATGCTCATCAACAATAGATCAAGTGAACTTTGTCTGTACAATGAATATGAAGTGAGACAGCAAATATTATAGCACTTATTGTCAATAATCAGAATGCTATATGTGGATGTATACAGTTACTGCACTTTACGTGCATTTTAGTCGGACTAAGACAACAACTCCTTTTTGTCATGTAAACACGTACTGAAATTGAGCAAGTCTTAGTCGGACTAACATACCTGAATAATGCGACTCATAGTCCGATTACGCATGCTCGTAAATGCTTAGTCAGACTACATTCGGACTGGAGTCGAAATCATACGGATTTCCACGGAAATCTGTGTCGTTCAGACAACACAGCAACCACAAAAGGCATGCTCCATCTAATTTGTAATTTGTGAACCACAGCATGATCCCACTCGATCCATCATCCAGTTTAGGCCTCACAATCCTTGAGCTAATAAAAGGCAACAAACAGATTTAAAATTGGCACGAACAGAATAGGGCACATTTGGCAAGTTGAACGGTAGGAATAGCCGCAAAATAACCGGCCCCAACTGTTCCACTTTTCGGTACCCTTCCCACGGGGTACCAGAGTATCGGTACAGTATGGGTGGGGCTAGACCCACGACAGTCAGCTGACTTGGTGAAAAATTTAACTCCCTTGCAACCGGTGTTTCTTTAACGTCCACAGTCTATTCTCGTCTCATGACGTCTTGTTAAGATAAACGGCCGCAAACCTTCATTGGTGGCGTAGTTGTCTGTTGTGTTTGATGACGTTGTTTGGGTGTAGGCGCACCGGTACAATGTCACGCTACACGGCCATCGGGCACAGCACACACCCCGCCGACCAAGTAAAGGTACTGTTCTCAGTTGAAGCACATGCCCGACCGAGGGCTTTACCGTCCCAGTGCCGCATGTTGGCTTTTTGTTGTTTTTGTTTATTTCCCTTCGGGAGAGCGGAGTATCGGTATCATTACAAACAAAAAGGCTCCCCAGACAACATTCTGTTGACTCTGGTGGCCAATTTAACAGGAAAGAAAAGTGATTATTTTTCGAGATGTAGGGGCCATCTGCTGCAGGTTGCTAAATGACACCAACATCTGTCACAGCCTAACTTTAGAAACTACTAAGAAATTACTCATAATGACCAGGTGACATCTAACACCATTGATTTTCATGCATGTTTGATGCCACGCTCAGATTTAGTCTTTACAGCACTTTTTTTCTTCTGCTTTCAAATGGCAAAGCTGCTGTGGGAAAAGGTTGGGTTCACACTGGATGTGTGCGCAGTGCATGACAGCGACGCTCTGCTATGTCTCACACATTTCTGCTGCTCACCTGCTGTGGAGATTCTGCTGTGATTTATATAGGGTTTGCATTTGAAAATAGACTTTTTAAAAAATTCCTTTTATACACTGACTATTTCTCAACTGAATGTCAGGGCGTATCTGTCAGTCAGCAAATATTTCTGAGTACAGTGTTGCAAAGGGAAAAATATGAATAGATTGAGAGAGCAGAAATATTGGATTTTCCCTTTGAAACAGGAATACATCATTTTCTGTCTCTTTTTGCCATGAAACAGATATGACGTGTAGTAAAATTAGGCTAAAACGTCTCTTTCCAAAACAAGCAGGACAAGCTCACTCACATGAGATTCACCTGATTCTCATGTGGACAGTGTGGCTGCTCTCATCATATTAGAATAAAATGCATCTGAATCAGCTGTCGGGAGTCAATGAGGGAATAATCGAAGGCATTTTTGTTGGAGACGAATGCAAACAACGCTAGATTAAATGGATGACGAAGGGATTTAATGATTTCACTGTTTTATTACAACAAAACATGCGTTGCACTTGTTGCGTCTCTCCTGCCGTTGCACTGTGCCGACTGTGGCGGTGAAATCTGAAGCTGAAAGAAACACAAATCAGATGTTTAAGAGTGCTGTGTGAATTTTAACCAGGGGTGACGACTCGGTTGTGTTCTCTGGGTTGACACAAGATGTGCTGCGCCCACGTTCAGCCTTATGGCTTTAATGCGTGCCAATAAATGACGAGGCTTTTTCCAAGTCTTTCATCTCACATTTTGCAGTGCCGGAGCCCAGTGGTGGCTGCTCATTCAGGACCACTTTACAGTTGGCAATGATGGCTTTCAAATGAGATCGCACAATAATGAATCATCACTGTGTGTGTGTGTGTGTGTGTTGTGGTCTGACGTGACGACAGGAGGGTCTCGCACTTGGAGACAGCATTTATGCATGTTGTGCTCCCAACCATTTCTCAAGCGGAACAGTTACCCGTTAGCTTCTATGAAGTATTGGTCTTTTGTCTCAACCCATTAATGGCACAGCTGAATCCACTCTGCATTCTGTCAGCCTGTAGGCTGGAGCATATGGATGTGAATCTGTTAAAATGACTGCAGGACGACTGGTACTAACGAAACTACGGCGTGCCGCGTTACTGCATTTATTTATTTTATGTATATGCATATAGAAGTGTACCATAAAAAAATCAGGTGACAAGAGGATAGAAAATCTGAGGACCTCGCCAGAGAAGGTACAATCAAAAATGACCTGGTACCCGGTACTATGCTTGTGGAAACATAACGTAACCGTGCTGTGCCGTGCATTATTGGTAACATGATAACTGTCATTTTAGGAAACAACGGTGAACTCATTATCCTTGGCCTCTATAAAACATTTACACATTATGACATATAGACATTAACTGAGTAAACAACTGGCAGAATTAACAATAACTATCTAGTATCTTGTGGTCATGCACAGGGATTTTGGTGACACAGAGTCCTGCAACAGACCTATGCACATATAACTACCAGGATGTGGGAATAAGAAGAGTGAAATTTCAACAATAAAGTATGTCCAGTATAAAAGGAAGGTTGCAAAGCAGGGTTGCCTTTAAAAATGAATGATGATACTAAAAAAAGGAGTTTTAACCTTTTCTGGAGCGTAGTTGTTCTGGATATCTCTCCCCTGCTGAGATTTGAGGTCATTACCTTGCATACATTAGTAGGTATTGTCCATCAGCACGCATAAGTGTAATAGCAGATAAAACACGTGAACAGCTCTGCGAGAGAACACACAAGACACCTGCATCACAGTGGTGTCTTTATTCCACAGCCTCCCAAAACTTGGTTCAACTCCGATAACAGTTATTATCACACCACAACAATGACAACACAGAACACTGTGTGATTGCAGCCAATTTGGCTCCAATCTTTTGCCATTTCAACACCCGTTAAAGGCAAGGGACGCGCCAAGGACGTGTCAACGAAGAAGAAGACGCGGTTAAAGCACTTTGTATCCCTTAACTTTCATTGGGAAAGTTCATACTGACCCTGCGTCAAAGAACTGTGTGCTTGTGTGGAGGGATTTTCCCCAACAAGACATCTAAACTATAGCTTAATGAATTTCCCCTGCCACTATTGTGTGATCGAAGTTTACGGGATGTCACTAATAAAATCCGATAATGCACTTATACAGTGAAGAAGTGCAATCAATAACATTAGAGACACATGCGACAGCCTATTGAAAACTAACCACATTATAAGGCATAAATAGCGTCCTAATGAGGTCACTGGGAAATGACATTATTAATTCACAGCATAATACATGTTTGTCTAATTGGTTAATTTACAGTATGTGTGTGTGTGCAGAGGGTTTGCATGGACCGTCCTTTTATTCTTTACTGATGCAAACGTTTTCAAGGTTTTACCAACGATGCCGATTCATTCTTTCGTTATTACTATTCAAAGGAATCAAGAAATATTCTGCATCATAACAGGACGCAAGTTATTGGTTGAGAGTGGCTGGTTTATACACTTTGTAACGTTTAATATGTGTTATTTCACGTCTGTATTGCTGTCAAAACAAAATGCATTCTCTGTCACAATGAATTTCAATTAAGTTACGTTCGAGACACATCATCACAGCTGCCTTTGAGATATATGTTATATGAAAACGCTTATAATGGCTCTATAATTGCTCTTTATCCATCCATCTCCTACCACTTTATCCTCCACATGAGGGTCATTGCTCTTCAGTTTGTGTGTGTGTGTGTGTACACTTGTATTTGTTACCTCTTAAGTATCATTTCTGGCACTGACCAGCAGTCGTCATGGAGACCAAAATATTAACTACAAAAAGGGACAGAACCTAATTTGTGAGGAACTGGTTATGTTTAAGGCTGCGATTTGAATTGTCATAGGACGGTACGATAGAGTTGGATGGAATAAACCATTCCCTGAACAGAACATGTCCTAACATCATTTCTGACTTTATTTGCCCGAAGTATAAGTTGGTTTACTTGATCAGGATCAAGCTTTTATTTACAATAATCCCTGCAGATGAGAGCACACGTTGCTTTCTGAAAGCAACGGCTTGCTTTCAGAAAAGAGAGGATTCTCCTTAAAGGAAATCGTCATCTTTGCAAACAGTTACGCTAACAGGACCAAGTGTCACGGGTAACAAAGAAAAGGAGGAAGGAAAGGAAGGAAGGAAATTTCTCAACTCAGGGGAAACTGAGGTTGGGAACTGAGGTCCCTTATTCTAGTAATACAAAGCTAAATGCAAATCGGTGAAGTATTCCTTTAATGTAGGCTGCATCTCCAAAGGGCTGTCGCTGCTGTGGCTGTCTTTGCCAAAGTCACTTGGTTTGTACCGATCCCTCTTGAGCAGCGTCGGGAATACTCACGTTAAAATAAATGCATACGTAATGATGATTGGCTGTGCTACAGTCCAATTTCCTGGTAAGCACAGTCACACACACGCAGCAATGGCGAGCTTTACTGTAAACATAGTAATGATAATATCTGCAATAATGTATTACATTTGATAGGTGTCTTGTCTCACATTGTCCCACAGCAACATTCAAATTTGTTTGATTATAAATAATTGAACATAGACTTGAATTCAAAGTTTCATTAATCCAGATTATTTGACATATTTGAACATTTAAAAAAAGCAACTCAATAATTACTTTCCCTGGTAACTAGTTACTTTTACAATGCTCTGTTACTTTTTGGGAGAAGTAATTGGTAAGCACTTTTAAACGTGCCCGACACTGGTGGTGGGAAACCTTACAAACACCCTCTGCTGGATCCTAAGGGGTACTGCTTCAAATGGTCTATGAGACTGCAGCATGAGTTTTGCGCACAGGTCATCCTAGCTTGAACTTCAAACCCCACGTTGAAAATAATATTGAGTTTCTAATAAAAACTGACGCCCCTATTGGACGAAGATTAAACATCTGTGGGTGTCAGGAAAGAAAGGGAGCATAATTCCGTTTCCTCTGGAGCTTGCTCATCGTTTCTGCTGCAGGCCGGAGCATCAAGGCTACATTTACAGCTATTAGTGTGCACACCCAAGTCTGTGACTGAACTGTCAAGAAGAAAATGTAATACCTCTGCTTCTGCTGCATTGATATTGATCCTTTTTGTAATACAGTAAAGCGGTGGTATACTCAGCGGGAAATATGGATACGAAATATAGCGTTCGTATATATGTTCGTTTGTTACCAGCAGGTGAAACTTTTATAGAGGAAGTGATTTGCTTATCTACAAAGACGTGAAAGATGCATTATACTAGGAGGAAAAAAAATTAGTCTGCGGTGCCAAATGATGTTAATCCGTTGTTGAAATGATGGCTGAGCACAGTCAGGGAGGACAATGCTCATGTAATGACCCTGAATGTAGAGTGACTCCTGCACAGCATCTCTGTACCGAGACCTACAGAAAAACAGAGCAATTTCCTTTTGTCCTCTGGGGTTTTTGTAACCACTGGAGACCACAGGAGGAAAATATACTTTAAATAATTTCCTTCATTGCATTTGATTTGCATATGAAGCATCTAATATGGAGGGATAATAATGAATTATCAACGACACATAACAATTCAAATTGCTTGCACAGTAATACCAGAAAAAACACATTATGGTAATGACTCGAGCTTATATTTTACTTGCATATTAAATGTAATGGTCTTAAAAGTTCTTTTCAGCGTCTCTTTTTTTTTTCCACTCCCACTGCAACTGTGCAGAATCTGCTGGTGTGCAGAAAATCGTCTGTTCTCTGATGACATTACAAGGAGAAACTCGTGCTGGAGATGAAACGGCGCAGCAGTCTGCCGCCAAGTGATAGCAAATGTTTTACATCCAATACAACAAAGCGGTGGAAATATCAAAGTAGGACTATGGCAAAGGAATCCACATCAATCATCCATCTTAACTGATTATAATTAACTGATGACTTCCTTTGACAAATTTATCTTTGACCAAATAAAAGTAAAAATAAGTTGTTGAGAATGACTATAAAATGAAATGACAGGCAGAAAAAAGAAATTTAATCTGAATATTGGCAGAGAAAGATTCTGTTAGTTTTACTTGTTTTTTTTTGTTATTTACCGTTTTATTTTGCTGGTCTGTTTACATTCCTCACAGCTGTGATTGCTTTCCCTGCCCTAATTACTAATTAATTGCTAATTGAGTTTCGGCATCTATTTTTCAAGTGTGAAGTGTGCCGCTAAAACAAACAGAGAAAAGATCTGTTCAATGATATTGGCATTCTAAAAACGATATGCAAAAACTATAATACCTTTCACAGTCTTAACCCTTAGTGGTCACACGGCACGGATTAGCGCCGCAGGTGCACCCGCGGTAAAGTGCCGTGGGAATAATACACAACTCCTTATACGGACATCCTGGGGGTGTGTGTTTATAGGTCACATATTCAGGCTTTTAAAAAAATGATTCATTTTATATCACTTTTTGTTCTTAAAAATGAACCAAGTGACTATGACGTATTTCCAAACTTCACAAATTCAGTACTCTTTGCTCAGGTGTGTTTATGTAGTTGTTAGTAGTCATAGTTTTTTCATCAGATTGCCTTTAGGTTGTGCTAATAAAAAGGATATAACACACTGCATGTCCTTCTAACCTCTGTATATAATATATGTTTTAACATAGAAATGGCAAAAAGCAGCCAAAATGCTCTCTGTTCAAAAGGTTAATGTCTAGACTGAATTATGAAAAACATAAATATTACATTTTTATTTTAGTTTAGCACCAATGAGGGCCTTTCTGCATGGAGTCTGTACGTTATGGAAGCCAATTTCAGCCAGAAAGAGGTCAAATTTAGCCTTGATAATAAAAATATTTTCAAAGTAAGTCATACTTGTGTGATAAAAACTCAAAATTTGAGACAAAATGTTGGAATTATGGGATAAAAGGTCATAATTATAAGATAAAAAAATTGGAATTATGAGATAAAACGTCATAATGAGACAAAATGTTGGAATTACGGTATAAAAGGTCATAATTATGAGACAAAAAAAATTGGAATTATGAGATTAAACATTTTAAATAATGGGATTACAAATTATAACCACAAAACCATTCTTCTGAAAACTTTGTCAAATTATGAATATCATTAAGAATTTATGTATTACCGTATATGGAAGCAGTCACTTGTGCCCTGCAGTGTTTGTCAATATAATTAAAACGTCCTTCTTTAAAGACATGACAAACTCAACGGATTAAGATTTAATTGTTTGTAAATCTATTTCTAAAATTATAACAATTACTACAACATGAGTTGTTGCACACTTGCACGTGTATAATTTAGACCAGTGATGGAGAAATTAAGCAGTTTTCTGAGTAGAAGGCTCCTATTACTTCGGCGGAATGCAATTAGATTGTTTTACAATATATAATTGTGTTTTATATTCTGAAACGGCTTCCTCTGCCTCTTGTTTCTCTCCCACGCAAACTGAGCCACAAATATTCTAAACTAACTGGGACTGATTTCATTGTATCACACAAAGAAAAATAATAGAACTTGTGTTGGTAAAATCTCTGCTGTTACAATAAATAAGGAGCTAGTTTGTATCATCTGTTGGGGCTTGAAGGGAACATAATTGTGAGGAAAAAATTACCAACCGAGCTCCCTTCAAGCTCCAACGCTTCACATTAAAATAAGACTGCATCCTCTCCATCCACCTCTGACAATAAACATTAGTTTTCTTGTTGAAGTCACTTCCAAATAATCTTTCTACATGGATGGCGGCTCGTCAACCACACTGTACTGATTTTTGTTTTTGGATTTGATGGAAAGTAAAGTGTAGGAAAACATTCCTGCCTCTGAGTGACACGGCCAATTAACGCAGAGGAGGTCACATCAAGTCAGAGCCAATCAACTTAAAAGTGGCATGGAAATACCCCAGAAAGGCATACCACGCTGGGCTTCCACATAGCTATAAATTGGCTGGATGATCAGCTATTAAATAAATGCGAAATTAGCTTTCATTGCGCCACAGCTAACCCAGCATGAACCTTTCAGCATAATGTAGAAGAGGAAGGTGAAACCTGAAGGAGAGGATTTGTTTTTCTTCGGCAGAGCTTAATAGCTCTATTTTCATCTTAGAAAAACAAACGTTTTTTAATAACCTACAGAAATGTTGTTTACCTGCGCTCAAGCTGAACAAGGTTTACGGGAACAAAATGTGAATGATTTGGCCTTGGATAAAGGCAACAGAGGGTCTAATAAACATGAAAAAAGTGAAGTAAACACCCGAAACTGAAGAACCCACTGTTTGTTCGACAGCTTTCACAGGAACCATAAGCTCCTCGTGTGTCCGCGTGACACAGAAGTGTGTACTACACAGATAATAATGATGTTGTGAATATAGAGATCAAAGTGTTTTCCGCGCTGGCGATTAAATGTTCGAACAAATACATGTGCGTGGACAGCCTTATCACCTCGGACCACACAGAGGCCTTTGCCGTATCTGTCGCTCTCAGGAGGCCGGGCCTGTGCCCGCCATGCACCGCGCGCTGCCAAGTAACAACACCACAGGCATAGCCTGCGCGGCTAGTCTGGCCTTTTCATTTGACTGATGACAGACATTATTTTTTGCTATGCTTTAATCACCTCAGGACAAATTTGTTATTAAATGTAGCAAATGTGGAGTTTTGTTTTTTGTTAAGTGGGAAAAGTATCTTCATTAGTAAATAAGTGGAAAAGGAAAATAAGAGAAGAATTAGGTTTGGGTAATGCCAATGATTTCCTGATTCACCGAAGGCCCTGATTCGAATTGATTTCCAATTCCATTTACTTAATTTAGAGGGATTTGGGTTTCCATTCCAATTCTGCTTAGTGATGAAAGAGATTTGCAAACATTTATATCTCTTTAACCTGGTTCATCATTAAAAATATCAATGTTTACATTAAAAAGCAGTTTGATTATTTCACTTTTTATGGTGATGATTCAAACTTGAACCATAAAACCTGTGAAAGTTCAAAATTCTACAGCCTAGATGTGCATCAAACACTTTGAAGAAAGAACCTGTTGAGTGAAGCAGAGAATTTTAGTTTTCAACTATAGATGTAGCCGAGTCTAGAGCTGAAACAATTACTCGATGAATCGATTTAAATTGATCGTCAACTATTCTGAATCCGTTTGAAGCTTTTTTTCATGATTAAAACAAGATTTCTTGTAAATGTGAATATGTTCAGGTTTCTTTGTGCCATAAAAACAAAGAAACTGAATCATTAAAAACTGAATCATTTTGCTCTTAGAAAATTACAACAAGCACATTTGATGACTCATTTTTGTCACTCTGTAATCGTCATCCAGATCATTGGTGTGATTGTTTGCAGGTCTATCCAGTTGCGTAGGGTTAGAGGCTTTTTTTTGTTTTTGTATCTACCCCTGTTGACGAGTGGGAGTGAATTTGCAGACTAAGATGTTAGTGATGATTTGTGCAGAGGATACAGGAAAAAGCATATATTAAAAGCATCGATGGAGATTAATATGAAATTGTAAAATAAATTTTTCCATCTTTAAGGAATATAGCCTTTTATACATACACACACACACACACACACACAGGCAACTGCTTTACCCACGGGTTGTTACAGCACATGCAAAGGTTTGTAAATGTTCTGAACCAATGTGATTAAGATCAGCTTCACTCATTACCCTAATGGACGTGCATTTTAATTAATGACACCCTCATTTGCATTGCATGTGAATAATCTATAAATCACTTTGTCTCACCCCGTCACTGTAATGAGTACCTATCAACAGCCTCACTCACCATGTAATCCTGCTCGTTCTTAATCTCAGCCGTTTACTATGAATTTAACTCGAAATGATATGAACACGTCGTCCACGGACACGGTTGCCAGCTGTTTTGTGACTTTAGTGAAGTAACTACACACAGTCCCATCCATAACAACAAAATTTGATAAATTTGATAATAACAATGGTACAGAACTGACATAATGATTTCTTTTGGTTTTTCCGGAATGGTTTTCTCCTGATTTTTGGCAAACAATTTTAATTTCTGTGCATCTCTAGTTAAACCCGTTCTTAAAGTTAAAGCCTTCTGCACATTGCGTCGGCAGGATTTTTTCTTCAGCAAACTACTTGAAACTACTGAAACAAATCAGCTTTCATCTGTATATCATACATCATTTACTGTGGTGCTTTTAGTTTGGGATAAAAATGTGGCAATTTGACAGAAGTGATGTGCATATTTTCATATACTGTAGCTATTCTGCATATAAGTGTGTGCCTAAGGGAGTGCAATGCAGGGCGGCTATAAAAATTCCGGAGCATACCAGGTGTGGAAGGAAGGACTGACAGCTGTCCACTTGTATTAGGATTTCTCAGAATGGCTGTTGATACTAGGTGGGAACAGCGTTATAGGGAGAGAAAGAGCACACAACTGTCTGTCTGTCTGTAAGTGAGTGAATGAGAAAGCAAGTTACGCTGTCCATGGTGCTGAAAGTACGTGTCAACGTAATAGTTTGGCATCTGGCTGTTTCTAAAAGGACAGAGATTGGTCTGTGAGTGGATGTTTAGAGGCAGTTAAGACCATGGACATAAAACAATAAACAATGTCCCGTGTATGTTGGCAAACGTATACTAAACACATCAAGTTACAACAAACGTTAATGGAACAGTAGCAGTTTTGAAAAAAACTTGCCTTCTGCGAACATTCTGTCTTGAGAAGATCGATAGTATCTTCCATCGATTAACCGGATAGCTTAGTTTAGCTTAGCTTAGCTTAGCACTAGTCCTTGGCAACACAAACGGCTGGCCTGTCATTTTATCCCCAGATCACAGATTGACTTTGATTTTATTACCCATAAAAATTGCTAAATGTGCGAGCGTGTATGCACAGACTTTCTCACAGACGTCTCGACACATATAATAAATAATATATACTGAAAACACAACACACCGGTTGTTGTCGTTACTCATGTTCATATTGATGTTGTCGGGCCACTTCACAATGGAATTACTTGCTATAATGAAAGACATTATTATGGATGATGGAGGGCAGAAAAGGACAGAACAGGTTTAACCTGTGTTGTTATGCCTAACGTCTGCTCACATTAATAGCCCTTTTACTTTGTTAATAGGACAAGGGAGAAGTGAATGTTTGACCACTTTTATATTTACTTTAGTGTTGCATTTTGTTAGAAAATTAAACCTCAGTGTTCATAGTACCTGTGGGAAAAATAAAAATGGCAAACATAGTATGCAAAAGTAAATAGACAGTGGCTGTTGAGCTGTAAGAAAAATCAGCCAGGCACTGCACTGAAGAAGAAAAACAAAGCTTTCTTACCTGAGAGTAAACATCTCCACAGGAGAGTAGGCAGACACTGTGATAAAGGCAGAGACGGATTCCCTCTGTCTCATGGGTGTAGCTGGAACCATGACCATAAAGTTATTATCCAGCCTGTGTTCAGCGAGAGGAGGAGGACTGGGGTTCTGGTAGAGCTTTACACCGCCAATCCTCTTGAGCGGCGTGGAGGTGAATGAGCCAAACAGCCCTTCCTGGCTCGAGCGGATGAAGCTGTCCTTCCTGGCGTCCTCTGAGTGGCACTCCCCTGCCTCTGTGGACTGGAGCACGTAGTAGAGCTCTACCGGAGTGGCCTCGGACAGTTCGGGGTTCCGCTGGCGTCCCGGCACCACACTTGGCGGGCTGAACCAGCCGGCCAGTGGCTCCAGCTCAGCCACGCACAGCCCCAGCTCCCCTTTGAGCTGGCAAGTGCCATGCACCTCTTGGGTCTCGTGGAACGCAAACATGTGCACGCAGGGCAGCTTGTCAATGGTGCTGTAGTCGTCCCAGTCCCGCCCTGCAATATAGAACAGAACCTGGACTCTGGGCTTGGCCAGGTGAATCCTGGTATTCATGATAAACGTCTGCACCTTCCAGTTGAAGGTAAAAACCGAGGAGGCGGGAAACGTCCCCGGGCTCTGCAGGAGCTCTAAAGGGACAGGCTGCTCTGCAGAGACAGGTCCATAGCTTGCGTTGACTGAGGGCAAACTCCGAGCCTGGTAGATGAAAAAGGGCTCCGTCCGCGACATCAGGCTGGAGTTGCGCATGAAATCCTGATTGGCTTCCTTCAGGAAGAAGGCCAAGTCAGCATTGAGCATCTGGTAGTTGACAGGCAGGTATGTGGGGATGGAGGAATATCTCTGCAGTCCCTCCAAGACTCGACAGTCTGCTACTGCAAGAGAGAGGAGAAGAGTCGAGTCACAGAGTCTGCATCATCATCATCATCATCATCATCCTCTTCTGCTGACACTGGTGCAACTAACATGTCCAGTATCCCATACATTGATCAATGTGTGGGGACCGAATCAACACTGACGGACAGCAGAGCGTCCATAGACGCCCTACTTTTAGGCAGGACACCCTAAAGATGCCCTATTTCTTCCAACCTTGTTTTTTAACTTCACTGAATGTGATCAAAATTCGTCGCCATGTTTGTTTTTCCCGATTAAAGCTTGCGTAATCGTGCTTAGCGCTTGTTCTTCTAAGACAAACATTTATTTACCTTCACCTTACTCTTTATTTACAAAAGTTTACACGAGTATGAATGTACGTGGTGAAGGACAAAAATTTGACCTACATAACACAAGATGATTCAAATTATAACACATTATGAATTTCAAGCCATACCGCTGTGAGATGTGAGCTGGATAACAGAACAATCATTTTTACTGTCAGTGCATGTCTCATAAATGTGACACGGGCAGGGATTACATGATGTGCATAATGCACCAAAGTTGTATAACCAGGAGTATATACAGTACAAACAGATAATAACTTAAAGACAGGATGTATGTATAACATAAAATTAAGAAAGCAATGACTTTGGTTGTTAGTACAGGCATCAGATTTGCCTTTTTTGTTTTTTTCCTAAAGGCAAAGGAAAAAAAGAGACAAATTGTTCTTTATTGCCATTTCCCCTCTTATTTTACGCTCATTGGACTATGATTGTGCCTTATATGAACAATAAATGAACTGATCACAAAAGCATCTGCCTCCTCATGACATTGTATCCTAAACTGAGACTTGTCCATTGTGCTGCACTGGTCAAGACAAACACTGACGTCCTGCAGAGGGACAAAGGGATGCAGATGGGCTGCAACTGTCCATTTTCCCTGAACAGGCAGGTTTGTGTTTTTTGGTTGGCAAGTCGTGGCATTTCTCTGCAAATGCACCGTGAGGGTCCAGCAAAGACGCAGCAGAGCAGAGCAGAGTCGCCCTCTCTGATCTGCTGCCTCTGTAATAATGTGATTCCCACTCTCATATCTGAAGTACAGTGAAAGCAAAGAGCGGACTGAGTCCCTCACTCTGCATGAAATGCTCTTCACAGCTGACATTAACAATTCAAATGTGACCGGCACCTCTGCTTCTACACATACTGGGAAATATAGGAGCACATGTACAACTCCCCGCCGAGTCCTCATTAATTATTCATTATAAATGTATGTTACATGAATGATTGTTATCATCGTTTAACTGACTTCCATTTAATGTAGAGTAAAGGGTTGAAAAGGTCGTCTGCACATGAATGTTTGTCAAATCTCCGCAAGGCTGCACTGCATATATTCAATAAATCATATACATAAATGAATGAATGAATGAATGAGGCTTTCACTTTTTACAATTACAAGATTAGAGCAATTAGAGGAGCTCCCTGAATGAAAATGTGAAAAGACAGGTGGCAAGCATCCATGGCATTACTTAAAATCTCTTTAAATCAAAGACAAATCCAGCTTTAGATGGAACAGAAAATCCAATACAGATGAGGTGTGCCTACATGAAACAGTCACTGTGTCAAAAACCAGAACAAGCAGTTCATATTATGTTGACCGCCTGACATTTAGATCCAGAAATGGACATCGATTTAGTCCAACTGTTCTAAATGTATTAACCTGAAAGCCTGCGTTGACGCGAGTCACTTTTTAATAAAGTCATAGAAGTTTTGGGATTTAAAAACCTTTTCTTTCTTTATTTTTTTTATTCATTCAGCGTCTCAGTGGCTGCTGGAGCCAATCCCAGCTGACGCAGGGCGAAGAGTCCAGGTTCACAACCTCTCACTCTCACAGTCCTGTGGTCAAATAACCTCCGTGTGTTTTCTGGACTGTGGGAGGAAACCAGAGAAAAGTCCTCAGTCAGACAAGGTCACAAAATGTGCATTGTGTAGTTGTATCTCTATACTGTTATGACTCTATTTTGCTTCTGTTTGCATGAGATCTTGATCATAAACGCCAGGATAATCACATTGAATTTAAACATCGACACAGTATTCCTATCTCAGGTCAAGCGAAGCCAGAAAATCTCCACACACACAAATCCGACTCAATCAGAATCTGCAAAAGCTCCGTTATGGATTGAAAACTTATAAAGTTGCACAAAGCATTATCTTGATGAGTCACCATGGAGAAGAAAAAAAAAAAAAAACACACAATACAAAAACACCTTTCAACCTTCAGTAGCTCTTTGTTTTTCTGTGCAGGTTCGTAGTTCTGATGCGTCAACACTCTGACACAGAATTGCTCTAAGCACACAAGCATACAATGCATACAATGTCAGAAAATGCTGAAAAATATTAAATAGTATAATATAATCAAATGTCTTGTTTTGTCCACACACCAAAAGGATTCAGTTTGAAGGATTTCTTTGTTTTCTGGAGCATAGAAACCAGAAAATATTCATATTTAAGAAGCTGAAAAATCACAGAAACTGCCGTTAATATTAATCAAATTATAAAAATAGTACTGTTTAGATTATACCTCAAAAAGTGAATTAGTTATACACCCATGATTAGGGCTTAAGGGTTTTAATAACATATCTAATTCCCCATATTCTTAATTTGATATTGCAAATCAAATATTGCAAAAAGATCTTTCTTTTGTTTTAAAAAGAACAACCTATATCTAATGCAGCATCGACATTAGCTATAGGGGATCTTACTTTTTATTTATAATCATAGGTTATGTTGCCGTCATTGAAATGCGAGCAGATTTAAATATTCCTGCCGCTCCCTCTGTCTTCATCTCTCTCTCTCTGTGGACATGTCAGCGGGTATAAGTGTAGTTAGAGGTTATATGAACATGAAATGGTCCCGATAATGGATCTTTCCATGAGGTCTGACCTTTTGTTGCCGGTGGAGCAGACATTTGTCTTATACTGTATATGTATTTTGACTTCGAAAATACAGCTGTGCCATGTACCAGGTCATTTGTGCATTCATGTGAAGTGGAAAGTGCTCTCAGACTCTTGGAGCCCACTGTACATGTACATCTCAATTATGGGATTATAAGTGTCCATTTCTTTCACAATAGTGCTGCCACCAGTTCATACTGTTTATAATGTCTATTGCATTTAAAAGCAGTTAAATGCATAAAATAACAAATTGTAATGCATCAATGCAGTTGATACAGTTATATAATGCAAAGATACAAGAAAAACTCGAATGATTCAACTTTGAAAAATGCCCATTTCAACACTTAATGTGTATCAATACACCTGATACACATTATGTATAAATTAAAGGAATACTTCACTGATTTTCATTTAGCTTTGTATTACTAGAATAGGGCTAGTGTTTTTGAAAAATTGTGCTTCCCAACCTCAGTTTCCCCTGAGTCGAGAAATATCTTCATTCTTTTTATTGTTACGTGCCCACCAGTGACACTTGGTCCTGTTAGTGTAACTGTTAGCAAAGATGGCGGACACTGTTTACATTTTGGGATTGAGGTCACGTCCCCTTACGAGTGGGTCTAAAAAGTGTGGAATTAGCGACACATGGTCGGAGGCTTGAAACTGCAACGCTAATTCTGCAGTTATGCTAACAAGACCAAGTGGTGGGCACGTAACAAAGAAAAGAATGAAGATATTTCTCAACTCAAGAGAAACAGAGGTTGGGAAGCACAATTTTTCAAAGAAATACTACCCCTATTCTAGTAATAAAAAATTAAATGCTAATCGGTGAAGTATTCCTTTAATAAAATTCTGACGTTTAAATATTTTCATCGATGATATTTAACAAATTATTACTACTAGGCAGTCGCTCTCGTCCGAGCAGAAGTTCCATATCAGATCAGTCGGGGACACTGAGGGTGAGAAAACTGAGGCTCATCGGTGAGTTTGTTTACGGTGGATCGCTAGGTTGCGAGCCTGAGAGCCACCCGCCTTCTCAAGCGGCACCATTGGGAATGGAGGCGTTCTGGTTTTGGTTGGGGTGTTACAGTCAAGGTCCGCCTTAAACCACACGAGCCCGCCTGACGCTGCTCTCATCCGCCAGTTGCCAGACAACTGCCGTTGGAGACTTGAAGGTTCCAAATCCTAGCAACCCAAGGGCCTGCTCAGTTTTGTGGCACGACCACACTCAGTGACTGCTTTTTATAGGTTTCAGGTTGGGGTGCACTGATCCCTCCCCACTCAGCCTGGATGCAGTTTAGTGTTATACCCAGGACACTAATAAACTATAACACTTATCATATCTCAACATATAGAGACTGAGTCATGAAAACAGCTGTCAGGACCTCATGAGACCAAGCTTGCCCAAGGAAAGTGTTACAGTTGAATGGGTATTTATAAAAAAAGACAAATGTCAGAGCTGCTGGATGGATCTAAGATAACACCAATAACCTGAAGAGGAGGATGGAGTCTGTCTTGCACTTAACAAGCACTGTCTCATTGATGACATTGATTTTTCAATCTCTTGTCAGTACTGGTCCACTTTCTGTGTAATCTCTCCACCAGTACCAGCACGCATAGCTTCAAATGGTTCACTTATTATCCTCTCTGTCATTATCCAACGACAATTTTTTTTTTTTTTTACATAAAAGGGAATTTAAGCTTTGCACCAACGTAGAGCTCGAAAAGGAATGAGAGCGTGAAGAGCAGCCTTCACACTCACGGAGGCTGAGGAGCTTCACAGTCACAAGAAGGACACCGGTGAAGGACGGCCCTCATCCCTGCTGCTCACTCACTCCTGTAATGTAATGTAGAAGTGAACAGCTGCCTGGATGGCTGCTTTTGTTTCTTCATTTCTTTGTTTTTCTTGCAGAAAGCTCAATAGAAAGTAGCAAAATGACAGCATATGATAATAATTATCCTAACATGATCTCTTAAAGCTCCAGTGTGTATAAGCAGAACAATAATGTCAGCTGATGTGTTAATTTGTATTATTACAGCAATAATGTCATTTTATCTAATTAATTGACCTGATGCAGTCAGTGCATGTTTCAGAGAACAGGTGGTTACTTTCTGAGCCTGAAGTTGCTACAGTGGACACTTTGGTCTTTGGTGGTTGGAGAGGAGAGTAGGGTTGGGTACCGAAAGCTGGTACTTTTTGTACTTGGTACCGATTCGTGCCGGTACTACCGAGTATTGGTTCACTTTTAATGAATCGGTGCCAAATTTCGGTCATTGAAATGTCTGGGAGAGCTACGTGTAGCGAGACTACGAAAGCACGACAGCAATAACGGCGAGCCGAGAGCGGTCGAAAGTGTGGCTGCATTTCACACAATTAGACTGCATAACAGACCGCATAATATGAGGAACCTTGGAGTTATTTTTGACCAGGAAATGTCATTTGATTCACACATAAACCTCATTTCCAGAACAGCCTTCTTCCACCTGTGGAACATTATGAAAATTAGAAACATTTTGTCCTTACAGGACGCTGAAAAACTAGGTCATGCTTTTGTTACATCTAGATTAGATTACTGTAACTCCTTATTATCAGGCTGTTCCAACAAGTCTGTTAGAACCCTTCACTTAATTCAAAATGCTGCAGCACGAGTTCTGACAGGAACTAGAAAGAGAGACCATATAACTCCAGTGTTAGCTTCTCTACACTGGCTCCTCGTACAGTTTAGAATTAAATTTAAAATCCTCCTCCTCACGTACAAAGCACTCAATGGTCAGGCCCCTTCATACCTGAAAGACCTAGTCTTACCTTATCACCCTCACAGACCACTTAGGTCACAAAATGCAGGTTTACTTGTGGTTCACAGAGTCTGTAAGAGCAGAATGGGAGGCAAAGCCTTCAGTTACCAGGACTTTTAGACTTAAAACTTTCCTTTTTGATAAAGATAGTTAGAACTGGTTCAGGGAAACCTGGACCATCTCTTAGTTATGCTGCTATAGACCAAGACTGCTGGGGGAATTGCCTGTGGTGCACTCACACTCACTCTCTCACACTCAGGGTATGAATATGACTTTTTATATGTCATTAACCTCGTCTCGTTCTCTCCCTAGTTTGTGTCTTTCCTTCCTTTCCTCTCTCTCTCTCTCTCTGTATCCTCATCTTGGAGGTTGCAGGATCCAGATCCAGTTTTCGAGGCTTTGCTATCATACATATCACCATTATTATTATGCTATAATTAAAAGTCGATATCAGTATAATTTTTATCAACACTCTCTGCTGCTGCTTATATAAATTACATTGTATTGCTAAAAACATGTCATCATTGACTGTATAAACTTGTAACTTGACACAGTTGTTGTGTATCTGCTACTGCTCTCTCTCTCTTCGGTCTCTATCTCATCTCACTCTTGTCCTTTCTCTCCCCCCTTTCTGCCCCCCACCTCTCCTCCATCCCCCATTTTCCTTTCACCCCAACCGGTCGAGGCAGATGGCTGCACATCTCTGAGCCTGGTTCTGTCAGAGATTTCTTCCTGTTAAGAGGGAGTTTTTTTCTCTCCACTGATGCCTAGCGCTTGCTCATTGTGTGAACGGTTGGGGTTCTCTGCCCTCCTTGATGTTGTCTAGGTACAGTGCCTTGACATAATGTATGTTATGATTTGGCGCTATACAAATAAAACTGAATTGAATTGAATTAAGTGGGTCAGAGTTATGCGATGTTAAATAATCTATGCTTAATACGTCTTAGCCTTCCTCATGTGAGCATAGACTACTGGTCATAGGAAGGTCACTTCTTTTAGTACAAAATATGATAGTATCAGTTATCTGTATCAGCTGTGAGAAGCAAGTAATTACAGGTTATCAGTAATGGTTGAATAAATTATATTATCTTTTCATTATTGTTCTCTAAGAATCCTTGTGTTTTCATTGATTTGGAATGAGCCCTAAACACCTAAAGCAGGTAGAACAGACAAACACAAACTCTAGTGTATGTTACCAGAAAGCCACTTAATCTCTGTCACGCTTGGCAAGTGAAGGGTGAGACGAGGAACATTCTGTTTGTTGTGTTGTGCAACTTCACTGCTGGATCGCACTAAATCCTCGATACTAACCTTTAAGTGATTCCATTTTAATAATCTCTGATGTCACAGTTTAAATGTTTACGTTAAATAAAGGGGTTATCTGACATTACCTGACTGTGCAAATTTGCCTTTCTAGAAATAGAAAACAGCAAATCATGTTGCAAAGTGTACAGAGAAACACTCTTCGGGCAGGGTTTACAATTACATCCTCGTCCCCTCATCCTGACCCCGAATCATTCTGGACTTTGCCATGAATGCCAATGCAGGACAGTCTTAAACATGAGCGATGAGAGAGAGCTCTCTAGTCCCATTGGATTACCCCCATCATATCTCTCACCGTGTTCAATTAATAAGGGCTATTGAATTTGTGACCATGCGTCAAGAATAATAAATACAATATTTCCTTCAAGGATCATTGCAGATGATTTATGCCTTGAAGCCACCAAGAAACTCAGGAAAGAGGGACTGCGAGGAGAATCAATACATGACACAGTATGGTATTACTTCATGCCAGCCTCTATAGAAGAGAAATCATTCAGGGAGATAGAGGTCTGTGGTGCACGCCTGGCCAGTGAGCAAGACCTATGGAGGGAAAGGGCAGGGCCACAAAAGAAGCTTTTGAAATTATCAACAGGATTCATGCTATCGAGGTGACTCCTATTTTGTGTATGTGTATGTGTGGTCCACTGTGGGACCTGCTGGGGATATTTGTTACTTGGCCTCTAATGGATGGCCACATTTAAAATGTTAAGAGCTAATAAAGAGTAATGGGCCTGTGGCATCACTAGAGAGGAGGAAGAGCTATTTTGAGTTCATGAGAGAGAGCATTATCTCGGGGATTAAAGAGTATCGACCGATGAAGAGTAAACACAGCAGTGCTATGCCACTGGCCTATTAGAGCAAGCTGTGGATGGAAGAGACAATCCCAAATAGTCACGGTTAGCAGGGTCAGTGGGGACGTCATTAAGGGATGCTGAGAAGCGCCAACAGGTGCTGCGAGGAGGCCTGAAACAAAGTTATTGCAGCAGGTGACTGAAGACTGAGCGGGAAGAACCCCAAACACCCTGGGTGTCCTACAGGCAGAGAACAGCAGCTCCTTTGTGCCAAGCAGTGCACATGGTTGGAGGGGAAATTGGATGAGAGCTTTTGGCTTAGATTGGGGAACAGGGGGGAAGACAAGCACACATCTGTGTGCCAATCAGTATTCCCTTGGTCCCTCTGGACTTTTCTCGAACATAAACTAGGCTCCTTAATGAATCTCTTCCCCTCACATCGGCCTTTATTGCAAAACGGTATCGTAAATCAGACTAAATACACAGGCATTCACGGGGCAGAGTCAGATAGTCTCTTAGTGGGCGCACGGGGACGCTTAACGGCGAGTGTGCTCCGTTAAGATAGAGGAGCAAATGCACACAAACCCAACAAGGACTGTGGGCCACCAACAGAGGAGAGCTCAGTTAGGTTAGAAATTGTACAATTACACAGTAAATGGGATTATAAATGGGGGATTACATGTCTATTGATAACCATCAGTGTACCAGAGGTGTTACGCCAAAGTTCTCATTGGAAACAGTGAGAGTGAGGTGTACAGGGGTCCTTGTGCAAAAAAAATAGCACGTTTTAAGATGATATTTTTAAATAATCTGCAATAACTTCTACACAAACTGATGTATCTCCAAGGAATACAGTCTGTAGTCTGTCACTCCAAGTCTCTTGCACTGTCAACCAAAGACATTTCCTTACAACTTGACCTGAAGATGTTTTTTGTTGCCTATAACATAAGCTAGTGATGGTAAAAACAAATCAACCCACTGTCATTAGATAACACAGTTTTGCCTTTAATATTAATTAGGTGACACTATACCTCGCATGCAAGCCAGAGGGTGAAACAGCTGGACTAAGGGATGTCGGACAATCTTCAGCTCTTCATCGGTTACTTGGCAGAAGCTCACTGAAATTGTGGGTTAGGTTAAAGTTTAGGGTTAGGCATTAAAATCATATGATAAGAGATATCATGTGGTTGTTTTGTTGTTAGGGTTATACGTGACCTAACACTTAAACGGATCAAAAGTATTAAGGATCATTTAGTCATAAGAAGTCCGTAAATTACTTCATATCTTTTACTAATACATTAACTGTTGCAAGCAATAAGATTAGAGGCACAATCTAAATCTTATTTACAGCAGATAAAGCATTAAGTCATTATTATGGCATAAATATAAACAGTTAAGCATTGCCTGATTGGGATATATACACAGAGGGTACGCATCACCCCTCTAATGCCTTTAATCCTCAAGTGTAATTAAATGTGTTAATAGCTGCTTTTCCTTTTCACTCTCATATGAAATAGTGATTGTTGCTGCTCTACTGACTCAACAACATCTCATTAGGAAGTAGCCGAACATTTCCTCCACCGCTGATTCACAACACGCTGCATGTCCTCCTGCAGTCGCAAACCAATTTCATCAAGTTCAACTTTAACGTGACCATAACCACGTTTTATAAAATTAAATATAAAATTAAATATAAATATAAATAATATTTTTTTATAAAATAAAAAAAAAAAATCAAGATAATGAAAAACCTGTGTTTATGCAGTTTATTGTGGAAAAAGTATGATATAATGTTATTGTAAATTACTTTCCAACTCTGTTTATAAGTGTGCCAATCAAGTGGACGTGTCAACACTGCACCAAAACAACAAAAATGAATTTAGTAGAAAACAGTCAGCACACGCAGAGTAGATTTATTATGGAGGACGAAGCTCGTCTGAGATTTTTTGTCGTCGGAAAATGAAGTATGGTGCTTCAAAGACGAGTTTGAGGAGGAAGAGGCAGCCTCTGATAATGAAAGAGGGTGTAAATCAAGAACTAACATGTTTTTCCACTCCTGAAGTCAAGACATCCAAAATAAACATTCACAAAACCAGCGAATTCAAATATGTTCAACTCTGGGAGTCACACAATAAATTGTTCTTACTTACCATTTTGTTAAAGTCAATACTGTGACACGTTGGATGGTTTGTTCCGGAGCCGTAAAATCAGCAAGTTAAGTTCTCCCGGATCACTTTATTTATAGCAAGGTGTGAAAAACAGCTAGAAAATGAAAGAGATCTCTAGACTAGTGTTTCTGCCTGCTTAAGTGCCTCTATACCCGACCCTGCTCCCTCCTCAAATCTACTGGTGAACCTTTCCCCAAGGTCATCCACATACTGGATGATAAATTCTGCCTGGAACCCTCGTGACAAGGCTGAGTTCCTGTAAATGCAGCCAAACTGCGATCACTGTGCAGCATCAGACCGCCGGTCCGCCGCTAATGAAGAGATCATAATTAACGTTGATTGGATAAAACCATACACTACTATTACGCAGATCCTTAATGAGGATGTTGGCATTTGAGACTGAATGCCGCTTTTAATTGCCAAGGCAAAAAGTTGGAGACGCGTCCAAAGTCAATAGACGGATGTGAACAGAGAGAGAAAGGGGAAGAAGAGCTCACTCACTGCTGGCGGTGAAAAGATTTGTCTGCTTTGACTTCAGAATGTTTCAAAAGCATGTGAAGGTTGTATGACAACACTTCATCGATCCACAAAGAGAGCAGCAAACTGTTCTATATAGTTCGACGGAAAATGTGCTTTAGTTTGAGTCCACGTGTCATCTGTCGTGTTGGGGCATTCAAGTGCTTGTGAGAAGCTCCATCATTTGAGATTTGACAGCTGGTGGGAGGAGCCATGTGACAAAGAGAGTATTAGTTTTGACTGCTCAACTTTATATTACAGTAATATTTAATAGCTATTTAACCGCTTTATCCTCCACCAGAGGGTCACATGGGGTGCTGTGCCAATCTCAGCTACATCGGGCAATAGGCGGGGTACACCCTGGACAGTTCGCCAGTCCATCGCAGGGCCACACACAGATAGAGACAAACAGCCATTCACTCTCACACTCACTCCTATGGTCAATTTAGAGTGTCCAATTCACCTAATCCCCACATTGCATGTTTTTGGACTGTGGGAGGAAGCCGGAGAACCCGGAGAGAACCCACGCACACACAGGGAGAACATGCAAACTCCATGCAGAAAGGCCCTTGTTCCAACCGGAACTCGAAGCCGGGTCTTCTCACTGCAAGGCGAGAGTGCTAACCAATTCCTCACCGTGTGGCCCCTGTCCAGGGTGTGCCCCACCTAAATAAAGCGGTAGAAGATGGATGGATGGATGGACCCATGTAGTTTAAAACCGCTCTCTTTCCTTCGTATACTCTCTCTCTCTCTCACCACCAGGCTCACACATGGCATCCATGTGGGTCTGATTACTGACGTCCTTAATCAGTAAATAAATTGTGTTATTTTTGCACTAGACCTCACCTCACCTCCCCTCCCCTAGCCGGACTATAGAACTAAGCAAACTAAGACTGCATTAGCGTTTTACTAAATAACTAAATGCGGGTCATACTATCTCATACAGAGGTCTGCTACGGTCAATGTGATGTAAAATCATCTGGCACACACCTTCAGCAGGTACATGTCAGAGATGTATAGTAACAAAGTAGAACTACTTCACTGCTGTACCTGTACTTTACTGGAACATATATTTTTCTTCTCCTACTTCCACTTGTACTTCACTGCATATCTTTCGATTTTTTTTTTTTTTAATATTTTTTTTCATGTGCTGCATCGTTACTCTTCACAATTATAAAACTGTTACGAATCATTCCGAACCCACATCATTACTGCCACAGCTGTAGAATGCACTGTCACCAGGTTTGGCTGCTGTTTTTGTTTCAATAAAGTGGATTTGGTTCCAAAAATACTCGTTGTACATAATATTGCGAGAGTATTTCCAGGAGACATAAGACTTTTGATACAAATAATGAGTATGCAATGTGTAAAAAATGGATTACACTGACTGAGTAACTGGGCCAACACTAAAAATGTACTATGAATTATGTATCACATCATTTGAAATGATAGAAAACTAGCTTTCATTGTTTGCCCTGAATGTGAGAGGACGCTCTCTCTCTAAATCAAGTCAAACCTGAAGAACACTGGACATCATAAAACATGAGCTTGTTAGCATCTTGCCGTGTAAAGGTCACTGTCCGGCCGACTGCCCAGTCTGTTGTTATCAGAGGCTGCAAACGTAGCAAAAGCTGGCAAAATGTCAGCTCACACACTTTACCTGCCAGAGAGTAGCAGCGTATTACAGCAATAATATATCTTATTTTTTAAAAACAGAAAATAATTGCTTCAAAATCATTTGATTGGTCACTGACTGGCACTTTCATTCACACCCTGTACCTGAACCTAAATATTTGCATTGTGTTAGCTTGGTGTAGAAACTGCGTAAAGGTATGTAACTTAAAGGAATACATCACCGATTAGCATGTGGCTTTGTATTACTAGCATAGGGCTAGTAATTTTGAAAAATTGTGCTTCCCAACCTCAGTTTCCCCTGAGTTAAGAAATATCTTCATTCTTTTCTTTGTTACGTGCCCACCAGCGACATTTGATCCTGTTAGCGCAACTGTTAGCAAAGATGGCAGACACGGTTTACATTCTGGGAATGAGGTCCCGTCCCCCTGCGAGTGGGAATTAGCGTTGCACTTTCAAGTGACACTGGTGCGCACGTAACAAAAAGAAGAATGAAGATATTTCTCGACTCAGGGGAAACAATTTTTCAAAAACACTACCCCTATTCCAGTAATACAAAGCTAAATGCAATTATTCCTTTGAGCACTATTCGGACGGGATTAGGACAGGACAGCTGTAATATTAATGGCCACAAATCTACCACGATTGGGAGGCGTAAATCAGGGTAAATCAGCTCCTCAGAGCCCTTTACCGGGCCCAGTCACAGAGCTCCGTGCGCTCCCGATTAATTTTTCCTGGACCTTTTTACCCTAAGTAAAAGTCGCTGTAATCTTTACTGACATCAGCCAGTAATGATTTACTGACATGGCACGGGACTAAAATCACTTAGAAGCTCTGGTAATAATTACTTTACCACCCACCTCATCATGTAAAACTAATCCTGTACAAACACGGCTTTAGTGATTAACCCTTAGTGCTCACACAGCACAGATTTGTGCCGCAGGTGCACCTATTATACACAACTCCTTATGTGGACATCCTGGGTGTGTGGGCGTGTTTATAGGTCACATATTCATCCTTTAAAAATTGTGGGTTTTTTTCTTATGGGTTGTTGAGTCAAATAATTGTGCATTAGTCACAAAATATGTGTTTCTTCTTTTCTTTTTGTTCATAAAAACGAGCCAAGTGAACGTTGAACTGTGACGTTTTTCCAAATTTCACAAATTCAATCTGATTTTAAACATTTTGAGTACTTTTTGCACAGGTGTGTTTACATAGAACACACAATTTAAATTGAAAACTATGCCATGGTTGCCATCTTTTTTCTTTTTACTCCTTATATAATTCATTACTTATTTATTCATTTATTTATTTATTGGAGCTAAGAGAAGGGTTCAGTCACCCCCACCACCACCACCACCGCGGGAGCTTTTATTGTAACTCTAGATGGACCAACTTCAAATCTGCAGTTAAACCGAAAACCTGTCAGAGTCAAAATTAACTCGGCGAAAAAGTGGCTCTATTTTGGGGCAGAGAAAGAAAGCTATTACAGCGCAGCAGAGAGAAATGTTTCTATTTCAGACTGGATCAGAAGGAACCGGCGGTGTGCTTTCACACCACTGACAAAATCACTTAGTTTATAAGAAATATTTCCAACGAGCAGTGCAGTGGGGTCCATTTTGTTTTCAAAGCCTTTCTGTCCGGCTGCCAAGCTGTCATTTATTTCAGTTACTGACAGCGACTCATTCTGCACGACAGCAAACTATAGTGTGAAAGATAAGTTTGTGAAGATAATTTGACTTTTAAGTGCTACAAACATTTGATTGATGTGTGTTAATGTCAAAAAACACCTCAGGACCAGTAGTCCTCATGGAGTGTGTGTGTGTGCGTGCGTGTGTGTGTGTGTGTTCTCTAGGGCTGTAAACTCCTAGTTGCTCCACCAAAATTGTGATTGGTCGATTTTTTTGCTATGGTTAATTTCATCCGGAGGAAAGTACCAAGTGCTAATGGTACTTTCTTCACTGTTTTCCGTATTTTGGATTAGCCCAACCCACTAGAGACAGACAGATTAAAGGTGGATTTATTTAGTTTTGAGCTTTTCATTTTTGCATATCACAGCTCGACAACAAACATGGTATATCATATAAAAACGGTAAGCTAACTTGACTGCGTTAGGTTGCGCCGTCCGTTTTTATATGAACATATCAGAATTGGCATATTTCAATGTTTTAGTCGATTAACCGCTGATTACTTTTTATAACGGCAGCAGTCTATTTGTGTCTCAGCCGTTCAGGTTCGTTCTGCGTGATTAGTCGATTTTTAGTCAAAATTTCAGGGCAACCAAGAATTTCTTTGGTTGATTACAGCCCTAGTTCTCAGAGAGTCTGTTACTTGTGCTTATGTGTGTTGAGACAATAAAGTGCCTAACAACCCAGCAGTGGTGCTACGATGCAGCAGATTTAGCCACTAAAACTAGTCAAACTCTGGCAAACAATGTGAATTATTCACTCTCTGGGGGCCACGGCAGATGCCCTTCCTGACACAACCCTCCTATCTGGATGTGGCCCCCTGTGGCTGGGGTCAAAGTCCAATTAACCCAACCCTCACGTTACAAGCCAATTTCCCATCCCACTAAGGCTGACCCGTAGTTAGCGATTAGAACGTTATTCTTTTTCTTTTTTTTTCTTTTTCCAGTGGTTGTATTTTTATTTTTGGGGGTACAACAATCTGCTGTAAACATTTTATATCAAATCAAAGTGTAGATTTATTTCCAATTCTCCTCTTACAAACAGGCAGCACACGCGGAATGTTGTCAACCGTCTGCAGAACATGAACAGGAAAGGCAGAATATTCCAGTAAGAGTGTGTTTTTTTTTTTTTATCAACTGCATTCTCCAGTTGTTCCTGCCTCTGTGAGACGGCTCAGCTTATTCTGTTTCCAGGTGTAAAATATTACTGACTGTCCAACTGTGACACAGCCACTTCCTTTCATAAATCAGCCTGACAAAAGTGTGATAAAAACATCACCAGGTTAAAAGCATTTGCCAAAAATGTGTCTCTTCCGTGGCGCACAACAGCAGACGGGGATATTCAGGATATCTTCTGAACGAGCGCCGCTTCATGAGCTCAATCTCCAATAACTTTTTGCATCTTGTAATCTTATTTCTGTTCTTCTCGCCAGAGAATCGCAGCATTCCATGATACCTGGATGACTCTGCTAAATGGTTCTATATTAACGCCTGTGGGGTTAAGACAAAACATGATTTGTTCCCTATGTCAAAGGCAGTTATTTTGTTTTCCCCCGGGGGGGGTTTAAACAACAATCATTGTGCTAATAAACTGGTTAATGACTTTTACATACCCAGTGCTGCTACTTTCCGTCGCTGCTTGATGTCTCTCCTTATAAACTAATAACCGCACTGCCGCATGGCTGAAAATAAAAATCTAAACAATTCAAATAGCCTTTTAATTTGGGTGCTAACCACAGTGTAGAACACCACAGCATCACTGACGCAGTTTAACAATGATGAATTCTCAATTCATCAAATTATTTGCTCGGTCCTAAGATGTCGGAATAAGTTGATCAGTGAGCAACTTTATTCCGTTTTAAATGATTCTGTGTTACAAGGAGCAAAGGAACGAGAAATGCTTCACATTTAAGAAGATGAACGATAGGAGAAAGTGTTCTAAAACCTGATTAAGGATTATTAAAACTGTTGCTGATTCATTTAGTAATAGATTCATTGTTGCAGCCTTAGTTTGGTCATACGTACCATTGCCAATAATAAGATTAACTCACTACTATCAGCAGCTCTTACAGCCTCGCTCTACTTCTTACAACATGGAGAGAAATAAATCCCAAATCCACTTCCCAGTTTCCTCAGTGAAAGTGCATGCGACTCCAGATCTCTTATCAAATAATGGATAGAAGTCTCCGTGATCCTTTGCTTTCAAGTTTTATGTACGTTGTATGCTTTTGTGCGAGACTGGGACGTGAACCCGGCGTCAGGTTTACTGTGCAATATCAACACCGTCGAGGCATTCTTCACTTCTCATCCGTCTTCATTCACTCAAGGCTCCTCGCCCACACATCAGCCCTCCTCTCTCTCCCCGCCGCACGGCAGGTCACAAAATATTCCCCGACAGATTCAGACGAAAATCAGAATACCGAAAGATTTAGATCAGGGGTGTCAAACTTAAGGCCCGTGGGTCACCAGAGGGTCCAATCCGGCCCACAGGATGAATTTGTTAAAATTTCCCAGTGTGAAGTGCTACATTTTTCAGATCCAGTGTGACGTGTAAACTAGGGCTGCAACCAACGTTTATTTTCATAACCGATTCATCCGTCGACTATTTTATCGATCTAATCCATAGTTTGGTCCATAAAATGTCAGAAAATGTTGATCAGTGCTTCTCAGACCTGGAAAGGACGGTGTTCTCAAATGCCTCGTCTTGTTGTCTTGTCCAAAATCCCAAAAATTCAGATTTTTAATGATTTCTTTGTAATATGGAGCAAAGAAAACCAGAAAGTATTCACATTTAAGAAGCTGAAAAAAACTATTGATTTAATAATCAATTAATTAGAGTAATTGTTTCAGCCCCAGTGTAAACTGTAAATTAAGCCACAATATTTTTGTTTTTCTCAACAAATGTCACGTTTTGTAAAAGACACTCATTAAATCTAAAACAAGTGTTGTTCATAGGTTATTATGCTATTATTTTTCTGGTTTGGCCCACTTGAGATCAAATTGTGCTGTAAAATGAGTTTGACACCCCTAATTTAGATAAATATAACACAAGAAAGTCATCATCTACATACCTGCTGTTCCGGTCTCATTTTTCTCTGAGCTTTTGCCAAGTACATACTAATACATTTTTATATATATACATATATACATATATATATATATATATATATATATATATATATATATATATATATATATACACATATATAGACACATATATACATATATGTATATATATATATATATACATACATATATATACACATATACAGTATATACACATATATATGTATATATATACATATATACACATATATATATACATACATATATATACATACATATATACATATATATACACACATATACATATACATATATACATATATACACATATATACATACACATATATATATACGTATATATATACACACATACACATATATACATATATACACATATATACATATACATATATATATATATATATATACATACATACATACATACACATATATATATACATATACATATACATATATACACACACACACACACACACACACATATATAGCCGATATGTATGTTGTTTGTGCACCAGACAGAAATCCTTCACATGGGCAGGTCTGAAAAAGCACTTTACTCATTCCCAGGCTAAATTTGCCATCCTACATTCAGCCTGTGCCATTAACGACGGAGCGCAGACATCCACACACACACTCTTTTCATTTTGCGCGCATTCACATTACAATTCTTAATATTCTCAGGGAAAGTAAACAGCATGAAGCAAGAGCAGAACAGTAATGGAATGCAGCCCAGCAGGACAAAGACACAATTGCCAACTGCTTGTTTGCACTTATCTCACACTGATACGCGGGAATGCCCTCTGAGCGAATCATATCACGGCCTCGTGCTCAGTGGATCAGAGCGGGGAGATTTTTGAGGACAGCTGGCACCTGCTGTTAGTGCACAAATAATTATTTCTCCACATCACTGAGAAACCCCTCTCTTCATTGTCACTTAAAGCTGCAGTGCGTAGATTCTGAATCCTAATCCTTTCTATACCAAATTCTTCTGCAACACATCCAGTAATTCTCGCCGCCACTGTGACTGAGACTGAGCAAGAAACCAACCACCGGCCATTGCCATCCATGAAGAGCTGTTGTTATAGTGAAACTAATCAGGTGAACGCAGGTGAAAATCATCCACAGCTGCCACAACGTCCAGATACAGCTTTATTCCCAATTTGAATGAAACTGAAATAGTATTTTAGGCTAATCCTTCGTTATCAACGAGGGTCATTCTGTACGGCTTGGTGCGACTCTTTCCAATTTATGTGAAATGAAAGGCCTCCGGGTTAAAGAGGAGAATCTGCCGGAGCAGATAGTGGTTGAGGACGAGCTGTGGCGGGATGTGCTAACAGAACGGAGCACCACAGGGCCAGCGACTCGCGATTGCCACACGGATTCAATTGTGAGTGAACGCTGGTCAAAAATCCAATCCTCATTCAAGCTAGCGCACTGTCCCTGACCAACAAAGCAGCCTGAACAGCCGGGGGCTGCCAAATAAAATGAGGACTGGTGAGCAGCAAGGGCGGCAGGACAGCATGAGCACGTCTTCGCTAAAGCTGAAAGAAAAAAAAAACAAGATATCGGGGAAAAACGCATTGTAGATGCAGAAATTTAATTTCTTAATGTCACAAGTGTACGTTTGTGCTCAGTGAGTTCACTCAAAGGAGTTCATTAGGCTTGAGCTACTCCTGCCAAACTACCGTGTACACTGATTGTTCTCCGAGGTAGCCATTACTTTCACACTGATTAGAAACCGGTGACTGTGTCAGGACTGATTGTGGACACACTCAGACACACGCATTCCAATTACACCGAGTACAACGCGTCCGGCGGTCAAAGAGCACTTCACGACCATTTATAATCAACTCAGTTGATTCGAAAAATTAACAAAAGATTATTTTGAAGGTGTTTGTGTCGAACCTCAGTACCAGACATTTAACAATTCATAACCCAAATCTGGATCACCACTTAAGTCTAATAATTTGTTTCCTAATACCATAACCTACATTCGTTTATTCTAATCTGCCATACAAGCAGTTCATGCTTGGTGCGCAACGAGTGCCAATATGCTCTGAACCACTAGGCGGCGTACAGTGAAAGAGGTCTGCCAGGACCCAAGGAATGCCAAGGAATACAGACTTTGACAAAGCTGCTGGTTCACACCTAATACGCTTTATTTAAAAGAAAGTGTGACCAGAAATGTCTATGAAGACACATCTGTGTGTTTGATACCACATACGTGTAATAACATAGACCCAACTCATCAATCATTTAAATCAGTGGGGCCAAAGTCATTAAAAGGGCCACTTAAACCACAATTTGAACTCAAGTGGGCTGGACCAGTAAAATAATTGCATAATAACCAAAAAAAACAACAAGAACTCCAAATTTTTCCCTTTTGTTTTACATTTAATGAAGTATCTTTTTTTTTTTTTTTTACAAAAAATGTTATATCTTAAGGAAAATAAGTGCAATTTCAGAAATATTAGGCCTAAATTTACTATTTACACATGTGCATCACAACCTACAGATCACAGTGGATCGAAAAAGGCACAAACATTTAGTCACAGGTAATCTGGAAGTGAAAAATATAGCATTTCGCATTATGATTAGATTCTAATTCATAACAAATTCACCTGGGGGGCCGGATTGTACCCTCTGGTGGGCCGGTTATGGCCCTCGGGCCGTATGTTTGACACCCGTGATTTAAATAGTTGGTCACTAATTTAATAATCGATCAGTTGGGTCTACGTTATTACACGTACAGTGGCTACCCCCTAATGTGGGGCAGTGAGCTACCCAAAGCTGTGGAAGTAAGCGCCATTAAGCTGGATGCTGACCGCCGTAGAAGAAGAAGAAGAAGAAGAGAACCAATGCCACGCCTTGTGTAGCTCACGTGACGCGAGTGTGGGAGAAACATTTGAAAAATGGCGGAGAACAAGTCGTCAAGTGGGAGCACTTTCAAAAGAACAGCGTCAGGTGCCAAATGTGCACCAGCTGATCACCTGAAGAGGAAGCGCGTTGGAGCGATGGGTGAAGGAGATTCACTGTATGTCCATAGTAAGTTCATTTTATCCGATTAATAATCGACTCATTTCAAAATCATCGTTCGTTGCAGCACCATAAAAACCTGTAAGTGAAGACCACTCTATGGCGTGAAGTTCAGAGTTGCTTGCAACAACTTTCAATAAATAAATAAAAGATTCAAAAAAATAAGCATCGTCTGTAACACGATGTCTGCTTCGCTGACAGAAAATATATTAATTTAATGTTTTATATGTATATGCAAAAGAGTTCTGTATTACACTAATGCTCTTTGTTTACGTTATAAAATGTGCCGCGTCAGATGCACCTTTTGTACGTCGACTGTAATTCATTCTTTATGCGGCTGCACATGGGTTTCCTGTCACAGATGAGAGGGCACGACAAACTCTTGGGCCTTGTTCCCAACTAACAGCAGACAATAGTGATTATTCAGGAGCAGAGGGAAACTCATCTGTACTGCTGCAGCAGGGAACGCACCGCTGTGAATCCTAAAGCGGCGCGCCATTGTCGTCTCCACATAATGACTGTCAAAATTTAGCATAGTCTCAACAATCAATCAGCCACGCCACAAAGAAGTCAATGGGCCCTGACAATATGTACCTGTCAGATCATTGCCTCTAATGCACTAAGCTCAGATGCCTCTGATAGACGGTGACAGTTCCGCACACAACCGAGTGCTCCCCGCTCACAGGCGCAGTAAACCGCCTTTTGTCCCGGCACCTGCCTGTGATTACTTAACTCAAAGATGCGTTTGAGTTATGGATTCATCTCGGAAGACGCGAAGAAAGCAAAGTCTGGATGAAGAACAGCACAAAAGACACTCTGTCACAACTGAAGGGAAACAACGCACACACACTACCTGTGATACAAAAATGATTTTCTACAGACTGTGAATTCCATGTTGAATATTTAATGTTTGTTATTTTTTACCCCCAGATTTGTGCTTAAGGGACAAAACAGTCGCCAAAAAAATTTACGTTGTTTGAGCCTTAATGCAAAATCCCGCATTACTGCATAAAAATATAACACTGCGAGATGCTCACTTAGCAGCTTTTGTTTCCAGAGGAGGCCTCAACGCACAGACTAATGACATTTTATTAATGTGTTGACGTCGTGGAAACATAATCCGCTTCTTAACCTGTTTTTTTCTAATACTGCATTACGGTGAAACAACGAAAATACCTTTTAAATAACTTAAAAAAAAAACTGTATTTGCCTGTACAATGAGAATACATTGTTAAGTGTCTTAAGTGGTTGTTTGAACTAGTATGAACCTTATCCTTCTCATCGCCCGTGTTATGATAGTTTAAGAAAATCTACATTTGGTGAAATGTCTTTTTAAACTCAGAGTTCTGATGCACAAATAATGGAATGTTTGCTAAGTTTTAATGCTTGTAATTGATGACAATTGATTGGTACTGTTCTAATAAAACACTGATATAGAACCTTTAAAACCACATGCTTTTACAGACTGAGAAACATGAAGGCAGAAGCAACTTCAAATGTTAAATTGTAAGTCTTGTAAGCCGGCTTCTGTTTTAGATTTAGTCTTAGTCTTTTGGACTAAAATGCTTATGTTTTAGTCGATGAAAAATAAAAAAAAGGTTTTAGTCTAGTTTGAGTTAAAAAAAAGAAGTATAGTCTTTTAACGATGTCGGCAACCCATCTGACCCATCTTGAAACACAATTTTTTTAGGTTTTAATTGACAGATTACACGCACAATAATCTCGTTATCGTCATGAAATAATTCTTGTTTGTGATATCCAACGATCTGTGCAGGGCGTGACCCCGCCTTTCGCCCTATGTCAGCTGAGATTGACTCACAATAAAGCGGTAGAAGACGGATGGGTGGATACCGGAAGGCAGAGAAATAGAGCTTTGCACCCATATACGTGTCATTACGGTAGCCCCTCAGGACCATCCAATCACAGACAGCTTCTCAGGAGCATGTTCCTAAACAGTTGAATAACTGCCAGATATCGCAGAAGAACTCACACACTGAACATTATTTGACAATTCTACAGCCATTAAATCTAAATAATGGTCATAAGAGGCTCAACAAAAGTGCAGAAAAGTGAAAAACTTTCTCCATTTTCTCGCCTTAGCATTTGTGCGATCGGGCAATAAGGAGAGCAGCAGTCCCTCGATCAAAGCATATATTATTTAGACACCAGAGTCCAGAGGGCGACTCCCGTAAAAGACAAAATCCTTGTCTTTACCTCGAGCACTATCATGAAGCACGCATTTATGGTTTTAAGCAAAAAAGTTTTTTTTCTTTCGCTGCTCTGTGGACAATTCCTCAAATGAAATGAAGCAATCTCTCAATCTCTGCTGATATCGACATTCATTTTACTGCCTTTAATGTCCAAGTCTTTACATTTATTACGTTACTCTCCAGCGTATGTTATTAGATCTGAAAGAGCCGTCGTTCCCCTAAAGAAAGCTGTACAGAACAGAACAAAAGGGATGGTGTGGGAGTGTTGTTCGCGCTCTTTCAGATCACTTGATTTACATTACGCTGAAAGGTTATTGTAGAATTACCGATCTAATGAACCCTTTAATGTGTTACAGTAATATTTAATAGCGATGTTTGTGGTCCCCGGAGGATGAATCACAATGACTTTAATGACCACTGGCTGTCTATCATGACGCCAGCTACTGTGACAAATTAAACTTTCAGCAAACATTGAAATGCCTTTTTCTTTCAGCGCAGTTCAGTGCCCTTCTGTATAGTTTTACTTTTATTGCAAGATTATGGTCACTGACATTTGCATTTAAATGACAAATGACTTTGTATTTACTCGTAAGACACGACGTGCCGTTAATCATGACCGGTTCACATTTAAAATCCGTGTCAAGCCATAAAAATATCATTACTGACTTGAGAAAATGTGTTACTAACTAATGATTGACTTAGTTTAACAACATCAGCAACATTCTCTGCTCGGAAATGCAGAGTTGGACACCTTAAACAAAGCCTTATCCCCAAACTTCACCGAACCACGACTCAAACCTTAGTCTTACAATTCAATGAAATGAGGTTTTGGTCTCCATGAGGACACAGTTTAGTGGGGACCAAAGAGGGTAAACGCCACCGTTTAACTGTAAATGCTGCAGCACCAAACGTTTTAGTCGCAATTTAACAAGTTGTACAAACCAGTTCTAGCACGGTATGGCACGGCTCTATTTTGCTTTTCCATCAGTGATAGCACCTGGTAGCGCTTTAATGTTTTTTTGTCAACCTACAAGCTCTTGGTCATCCGGGCAACAACACCCCTGACTTTATTTCCCACTTTTCTGTCGCAATCTGTGGAATGATTGGACATTCCAGTGAAAGGTGCCTCAAATAGAAGCTGAACATCAGCTCCCTCATCAAAAAAGGGACAGCAGAGGATGAACTTCCTGAGGCAGCTGAAGAAGTTCAAGCTCCCATCTCTCTCCATGACCTGTGCACCTCCAGGACCCTGAGGCGTGCAGGTACAATCATGACCGACCCCTCTCACCCCGGACATCGGCTCTTTGAGACCCTTCCCTCTGGCTGCGGTCCATCCAGACTAAAACTTCACACCACCTCTGCTGTCAGTCTCAGGAACCAGCCCTCCCAGCCCATAATACAGCCGACATTTTATTAATGTTAACAAATGCAGAGTTATGCCAGAGTAACTTAAAAATAATGACAACAATTCCTTGTGTGTCACGCGTCTCAGACCAAACCCGAGCCGAGCCGTGCTAGAAGTGCATCGTGGAAAAGCTCCATTATACTGACGAGCAGAATCTCTGCATTTGCTTTGGACTTAATTAACGTTATTAACATTACAACATTATAAAATAATAATTAACATTATTATTTCTTTGATTTACAATGGAATGGATGGACTCAACTTACAACAACTTATATTATTTTACTATGATGTCAAGTGAACCCTTTTATTTTGGTTTTTACAGCTAGTGTTTTCCTTCTTCTGACTTCAAACAAGATTTTACACTGGGCATCCGAAATGGCTAAAAATGGAAAAGTCCAGAAAGTCCAGTCAATTAGCTCTAATAATGTCATCCGAGTTTATGAACTCATTTCTGTGCATCCGTGTACGGCTCGGCTTTAACAGTCTGCGGTGAACTGGCAGTGTCGAGGCGTTATGCCCCTCCCCCCCCCCGCCCGAGTCTGCAGACAGTCTGGCTGCAAACCGGCCGGCAGATTTATGAGGAGCAGCTCCTCCACACAGACACGAGTATTGTCTGATGATGAGGGAATATCAAAAACACTGCATCAGCACATTTGTCACTTATTACAATGACCACCTCCCGAGCTCACACACACACACATATTCACAGCCCCTCCCTTCAAAGCTTTTGCACGGATTTCCTCTATTCACCTTCCCCAATCATGAAATTTGATTAAATTGACTGTGAGATCATGACAGTTATAAAAAGCCAATTAAGACGGGGCAGATGGGCTTTGTGGAAATATTACAGAACATTATACTGATGATATATGAATTTATGGGGGCAAAAGGCCCTTTTTTTAACTCGGTGATTGGAACGCAGTGTGTGCCTCCCACACACACACTTTAGATGTAATGTGCATGGGGGAGCCGTACAAGGGATCTAAATGAGAGTCCACCTACTCGGTGTGTTTCATAAAACGGCCATTAAACAAAGAGTGCACAATGTGACACATAGAGCATTAAATATTTTTGTGAAGGTGGCTAATTTCACAACACTGTTCTCCTTCTGTGAGGCGAAACCACCGAAATGTCACATATCTCGGGCGTGCCTCGCAGCGGCGCGATCAAAGCACGAAACCCACAGCTATCCGTGTTCTCTGACCCATAAATAAACACCAGGACTGAGTTAACATGGCATTACAGGTCTTTGTACAATGCAAGCTCATTAAATTTTAATGACCATATGCTCCCTGGTACAAGTATTAGTGATGATGTCGCAGGCTGGAGCGGAATTAAGAACCGGGTAGTTCTCAGATCCACTGGAGTGTTGATGAAGGAAAGCTTCTCGGCTTAGTGGAGATTTTCCTCTAAATTCGACAAAAACGGTGTAAATTTGGAGTCAGATTACAATCTAGTGAAATGTATGAATATTCTGCCGTTGGATTCATTTGATTTAAAAATAGCTTGACAAGAAACTAATCTATGAACTACATCAGATTACATAATGACAATTATTAATTAATAACGACCCGTCTAGACTTCTGTAACGCCCTTTATGTTGGGGTTAGCCAGGCCTCCCTTTCCCACCTTCAGCCTTGTCCAGAATGCTGTCGCTCGCTTTTTAACAAGCGCATCTCCACTATTCTGGCCTCCCTCAATTAGTCTCCCAGTGCCTTACAGACCAGATTCCTGTTGTTTTATAAATAAACTGGTTTGGATTGGATCGTTTTCCTTTTTGACACACGTTTATTTTTTTAAAAATACATTTCTGGGCACTGCGTGACCTCTCCCTCTCGTAATTTCTCGGCCCTTACTTGCTCAAGGACATGAATTTCAAGGCTTAAAGGAGCGCCAGAGGCAAAGGATTGAAAACTGGACGTGTGCCACCACCAGTGCCCGAAGTGCAGTGGATCATTATGGAGACGGTTCGGGATCCAAACTCGTCCGTGGGTGGGGGGAGCATGAGAATCTCCGCGTGGTTAAAACAATGTTAGCGTCACGCCGGCAAAATAAAGCAAAGCTTGCAGAACAAGACACACTCGGTGACGGGGATAAAGAGGCGTGAGGGCGACAGACAGTACAGACTGTGTGCTTACTGCTTAAAGATGTAGACGGAGGACTATCCTTGCGTGACCCCCCCTTTGGATCATGTTAAGCTAAAGGATAAGAAAGGGAGGGGAGATTGGATATTCCTCTCAGGAGTCCCAGCGACGTGTCTCATCACAGCAAACCTCGTGGATTCAGAAGTGATAACATTGGATGCATACTGAACTGGAACGAAATCTGGGAGACGAATATAATTTGAATATTTAAAAAAGTCAATAATTGAATGCTGTAATTACTGTTCGAATGTGTATTTCGAGCCCGGTCCTCCTTCCTCTGCTTATCCACGTGTGAAAAACAAAATGCTTTGCTCACGCACGACCCTCGCAGAACAATTAAGTTTTATTAAAGTCGCAACAATCTCATGTTCAGGCGGCGGTAACGCACCCACAGACATCACCACGGCTTTCCATCGACAAACTGAAAAATGACAAATAAAAGATATCACTCGACAACGAGCAACATTAGCAGACAGGAATTACGCATTTTTTGCCTCCCTCCACATTGCGGGGTTTACAGCCGCTCGTCTACGGAATTGATTTATGTCAATATTTTCAAACGCTTTTTAAGAAGTTTGAAAGTTTGAAAATACACTCGTTCTTTGTGCTCTGTGATTTGTGGTGTTTTTTTGCTTGTGGGCGGGCCTAAGGAAGCTAAGGCTGGACATCCGACGAAATAATTGAAAGTATCTAACTTTCATAATCTGACAGTTCGGTATTTACAATTATTTTGTCAGTTGTGGACGGGGGAAACTTGGGGAACGAGATCCAGACGGATGATGACTTCCGGTCCATTGAGCTGTCACTCCAAACCTCTAGCCAATCAGCAGGCAGCTCCCTAAGGCCCACCCACAAACAAAAAAACATGTATAATCAAACAACAAAATTAGTTTTTTAATGATTAAATCGATATTTCTTTTGCTTCTTGAAAATATTGACACAAATCTAATTCCATCCTTGTCAGAATGCTATTATGGACAATCTGGTACACACTTTATTCGCAAAGACATGATGAAAATCTCAAAACGACTGAAGCCAAGACGAGCTACACGGCCGCAAACATTGCCAGATGCTTCGGCGACAAACTCGGGGGAGTAGAACAAGAGTCAGTGCTCTCCATCACCACGGACAAATTATATTAATGCCGTCGAGAGGCTCCTACAGGCCGGACAGAACATATAACAACCACATGATATCACGTTAAAATGTAAAAATGACAAGAGAAGATTGACAGTCCCAATATTGCTACTCCTTAGCTGTTTCTCCTCAAAGCTCATGGATCAACAAGCCGAGAACCCTGCATTACTCTGACTAGCTCTAATGTGCTGGGATTTGTCGTCGCTTTCCTGTAGAGGACAACTAGTAGCTAGAATTGGGAGCGGGAACATGATCTAAAAATCCGTTGTGCAGGTCTGTCTGGAGCACAGTAACAGTTCCCTAAACACAGTCACAACAGAGAACCACAATATTTCACTCCCTAATTATGGCTCCAATATGCTGCGCAGGCATTTCTCAAGCATTGGGCCTGAGCTTCTCATTTCCTGGAGTGCGTTATCAATTTCCATCACTGTTCACAGTGAGGAGCCGCGTCTTGTTGCTTTATGACGCACAATGCCCAATTAGGATCCGACTGTGTTGTTAGTGAGAAAGGTCTCGGCATATGGCAAAACATCATTACTGACACTTCAAGCCAATGAGTCAGCACTGACACTAAGGCATCATCTGTCCGTGCATACATGGGAGATGTCAGATCTGGAAAAATATGGCATTTTAATTATAGATTTTATAAAAGTATGTTAATAGGCTGAAGGCTTTTCTTTTAAAAAATGATAAAATGCGTCTGTTACCCTTCTCAATGCAAAAAAAGGAAAAATCATTATTTGCAGTGGTAAAAATGACTGTTTAATTTCAACATCCTATTTTTGGATGGGAACAAATTCTGCTTGAGTCTGATATTATCCAACAGGACACATTTAGCAACTACAACATTCTGGATTAAAGCCAGGAGGGATTCATTAGCTGGACCACCAGCTGCCCTCAGATCTGTGCACTCTGGCTGCAGCCACAGCAGCAGCAGCAGCAGCAGCAGCAGCAGCAGCAGCAGCAGCAGCAGCAGCAGCAGCAGCACACGTGAATGCTGTACTGTCCTCTCCATGTGGCACAAAACCATTGATGCCGCATCATGTGCAGTGAAACCAACAATTGCAGCGCATCGTTTAGACGACTCGGAGGTTTTTAAACACAGCTACTGTCGTGCTGTGATTGTAAGTAGGAGGATCTCACCTCTGCAGGACTGTGGATTTTCCTCTAGACAATAACTGAGAACTTTAATCTAAGAACATGACAAACTGTGAGGTAATAAAGGAGAGAATAGGACAGATAGCTGTGGACGTAGTGCAGGCGATAAGCGATAATTAGTACATTTGAATTTTACACTAAACCAATATAATCCAAAAATGATTCTCAGTGAATGTAAGTATAATACTGTACTACAAAGCACATCTATTCTTCTAAAAAAAAAAGGCTTTCCTTTATGCCCCGTCTCCCAGGAATCTGACTGAAACATGCAAAAGTGAGAGTATCTAAACACCTGTGCTGGCATCCCAATTTATTTTAGAATTCATTTTTAAATCTTGCTCCATCTCGCCTCAGTGATCTTTTACATCCATACTCGGGTCACGTTCACTGAGGTTCTGCAGAAAAAAATACTTCTTGTGGCACATGGAACCAGGTTAAAACACATTAAACCACTGTCAGTGTTTAAATCTCAGCCAAAAACCCACTTTTTCCTCCATAACCATGTGTAAGAGTTGGCAGTTTTAAGGTTTAATATTTGTATTGCTCATGTATTGTGTGTTTCACTGGTTTTATATTAAATTTTTTGTTGTTTTTAATATTTTTTTTTAGTTTACATTATTTTATGCATTTAGTTGATGTGGTTAAACTCTCTTTTTAAATCTGCTACAGAAATACATTTGGATTGGATTTCAGTCATTCAAATCATAGCAGACCAGCACTCTCACACAGAATTAACAAGTGAATGTTCATTTCCTTATTTATAGTTATTTTCCTGTTGTTTGGTGACAAATATTCACTGGTTATTGGACAAGAGGAAACATGGCTAAATTTCACTCACCTCCAAAAAGTAACAGTGCCAACTGAAGCGCAAGGATCTGCAACATGTTTCCTTTAGGAAAATAAAAATCCCCAAGAAAATAGGACGGAAGCCGAATTGGCTTAATTGAAATAACTAAATCCGACTTGCAGCATTTTTGTCCAGAGAAAAAAAGAAAGATTTTCCTCATACAGTCATTTATGTCAAGAATGAATAATAATTGAAAATGAAATAAAAAACCCACTTCGTCAGCAGACTTTTGTCAAGAAAATGTAAGAATTGAGGAGAAGGAAGGAAGTTACGCGCAGCTTTGGAGAACTCTGGAGCATCTTTGGTGGAGAACGCGTTCAGATGTCTGTCTCTAACACTATAATGCCTGTGCTGCGATACATTTCCTCGGAAGTTCTCACTGAGTTGGAATCTGTTTCAAAAAGAAAACACTTAAATAAGAAATGTATCCAAAAGTCCTCCGCCGTTGTATCCTCCAATTTACGCTGGTCCTGAAGTTGGCAGCTGTGCGACGTCTAAAGCCCAACGAATTGGAACGAATGGACCCAGTTGTGGTCCGACTCCGTGTATGGTGTGGTGAACGTCAATAAAAGTGGACAACTGCACAGGTCGGGAAACATCCACGCCCAGAAGTCTTCTCTGCATGAGTGCAACTCCTGCAGCAGCAGCAGCGGCGGCAGCAGAGCGCACAGATCTGCTCCCGGAGCCAAGCGTTCCGCCGCCACTTCCACTTCCCCTTTGGCACCAGGTGGTTTGTGTCTTCTGCTAAAGCCTCCAGCAAGAGCCTGTGGTTATGTAGACCGGCAACAGGCTGCGGGTTCTGTGGAGCTTACGCGCCGTCAGTGCGTCCAATGCGCGTCGAGAGAGGTAGACAAGGAGCAAAGCCACAGCAGTGACCAGAAGTACAGCGATGGCACACATCAGCAGGCGCGAGGAGGAGGAGGAGGCAGGAGCATCAACATTTATTTGATCACACTTTTAAACAAAAGGCAATCATTTAAGCCGATTAATCCAGTGAGAACTCCACATATTTGCGAGTTTTATTTTTTTTAAAATCAGTTTCATGTCGACGCCGTCACGCTCCGTGAACAATTCCCTGTAAAAGTTGTTACCGGACAATCCACTTGACTGCATGAATGCACCACTTGGCGGGCACTAGCGACCCCGTGTGGCAGCAGAGCGGAACTAACAGGCGTTGTGCAGCTCAGGTGTGGAGGACATAATGAGACACAGCAATTATTAATCACCTCAACAATCGATTAATCCGCCCATTGTTTTCTGGCTTCAAAATAAAATGAAACATTTAAATGTTTGGTCCACAAACTGAAAAACATTATTCATTTTACTGTCACAGAGACGCAAAGAAAGCAGCAAATGTTCAGATTTAACAGGCTGATATCACAAAAAAACATGTGATTAAATTGATTCACTGCAAAATAAAAATACTACAATTACACGTCGTTGTTCTGAGAGACGTGTATTTAACGCTACACTTATTATGGCAAGGCGTTGAAGTACTAGTAACTCAAGAAGTCTCTCGTGTCCTTGGTGCACTTTCAGAAAAATTCTATAGTCCCTTATATAGACCTTTTCAAATTCAAGGCCATTGTACAAAGTACGTCACAGCAGGGACACATCTCTCTCTATAAATATAATATATATATATATATATATATATATACATATACATACACACATACAATACAATGGCAGTAGCTGCAACAAAAATAAATGAAAACACTGAAATTGCTGAAACTGTGTGCAACGCAGCAGCAGATTCATGTATTTCTCTGTGCAGGCAGAGAACATGGTCTTGCTACAGAAAGACAAAACCCTGCGTGATTTAAATGAATAAAAATTACCGAAATGAGTCCACGGCAGTCAATTAAAGATCGGTTTTCGAGAGGAACATCAGAACCACCGCAGTAGTTCTGTGGCACCGTCTCTAAAATGAACATTTACATTACAAATGCGGCAAACACAATGTTTTTGTTGTGTAGAACTGAAATCTTCATCGTGGGATTAATGTAACATTGCTTTCTATGGGGAAAAAAAAATAAATAAATGTATGGTCTGCTCTTACCGCAGAAGAATTTCTTATTATATAAACAGTATCACAGACCAGACTCGTCTAATTAAAGTGCTGAGGACTAAAAAGATTTAATAAATATTAGATTTTTTGTTTAAAGAAAAGAACATTGTTACCGAGGTCAGGGTGACTTTGAATCCCTAAATCTGTTTCACTTTAAATCCAACAGCCTGAAAATGTCATGCCTCCAGCTAAGGCTGGGCAATTATTCAATAACAGAATAGTATATTGTCATATGGTTTATAAATAAGGGTGAATAGATTTGTGAAATAGATGCTTTTCTGCCTCTAAAGACATTCAAAACAACAACTTTTACTCCAACTCCAATGTGCGCAATTTGATCCTGGAAACAAATTCAGTCCGACACAGCTGCAAAAAGCATAAGTGGAGGCAAAAGTGTAGCGCAGTCGCTTCCGCGGATTTAATGGTGGACTGGAACATCACTCACGCAGAGGCTGGTTGCCGTCCAAGAGTTGCTCATTCTCATACCCTGACACTCAAATCCCTCGAAGCTCACGCTACACTGCGGCACATTCAACATCTGGAAATCAGAGCGAGCACCAGACAGAGCCTCAGTGGCTTAGGTTACATGGCCTGTAGCTGTGAGTCATTAAACGGGAAGATCCGACCACCTCTCACTTCTCTCCATATGCTAAGTCCATTTCCCAGGTAACAGTATAAAGAAAGACATTGGCTGCTGTACAACGTCCCATTGTGTTTGGAAATGTTGAGGTAGTTGCAGTTGTCAAAGATGAGGCAAAAACACGTGTGATTGTACCTGGACAGATGACACACGTGGATCTGCGCGACGGGTGTTGACACTTTGATGTCTGGAGAAAGATCTGGAACCTGGAAAACAAAAAAAGAGCAAAGACTGAAATGCCGGACACACGCTACCATCACACCTCCTCACCACAGTCTACCAAAGAATGTTCCGCTATAAGGTTTCCTGTAAGGTCGCAGAGTTTCTGCGGGTAATAGTAAAAACAGCTGCAGATTTTAAAAACAGCATATGTATGGGTTATGGGTAAGTAAAAAACACACTCGAGGCCACGCGTTTGAAGTCTGCCACCGTCACCCAGTAACCTTCAGTCGGTCCCCGGGGATACATTCTATCCTTTATATTTCTACATAATGAATAGTCCCTTGGTGCCTTCTTTCAGGTGGCATCCTTCAGCCATGACCTTAACCAGCCTCAGTCGCTTGTCCTCCAGCCCGTTAGAAGACAGGAGGCCCAAATTCATCATCACTTTTCATTCTCCTCCCCTGGCCTATCTGATCTATGATAGCATTAATAATAACGGCGGCAGAATGCCCCGTCGCCCTCTGTGCCTTGCCCAGACCGGGTCTGCACAGATTACCACCAGCCATTCACAGCCCATTAAAACTGTATTTACTTATCAGCCTCTCTAGAGCCATCACTCTGTTTTCAAGAGTGATGCCCAGAGGGGAGGCAGAAAGTGACCTTCCAATAGCCTCCAGTGCTGTAAGTCTCTGGTCCCAGATGATGTGTCCTTTGTATCGCTGCCCAAACTCTGCAGAAAGCGCCATGCATTTAAACACTTTGATAACTGTGTGACTAAAAAGGCTGCAGCAAACTGATTACTTTTCACTAACAAACAATTTGATTGCCCTTTTGTCCATTAGAGAACTTGTCTTTATGCATAAGAAAACACCAATTAAACACCAATACATTGATTATCAAAATAGACTTTGGAGATTTTTTTAATCTGTAATGGGACAGCGCATATTTAAGAACATATAAATGTAAATATGCAAGATTATTGGCAAAGCTAATTTGCATCTTCAGTCCCTCGACAGGCAATAACATAACATATCATAACACCACATAAAACAGTGTAACAATAACAGTAATGTGTAGAATAATAAGAGGCAATGTCCAATGGTGACCATAGATAGAAAGATAGCTCACAAGCTAACTAGATAGCTTGAAAGATAGCTCACAAGCTAACTAGATAGATAGATAGCTCACGAGCTAACTAGCACACTATCTAGATAGATAGCTCACAAGCTAACAGCACGCAACGAGATAGATAGCTCACAAGCTAACAGCACGCAACGAGATAGATAGCTCACAAGCTAACTAGCACGATTGATAGCTCACAAGCTAACTAGCACGATAGATAGATAGATAGATAGATAGATAGATAGATAGATAGATAATTTAACATAATAATAATTTAGATTTATAAAGTGCCTTTCACGAAACCCAAGGTAGCTGAATGCTCCATATAACAAAGAAATTTGACAAACACTGATCAGTGATGCGAAAACAATCGACGGATTATCCAATTCTGAAAATAATTAGTAGTTAGTATTAATAGTTAGTTGCAGCTATTACACATCAACCTTATTAGGACCAGTCGTCCTCATGGTGACCAAATACCTGCTCATAATGAGGCAGAACCTAAATTTCTAAGGAATTGGGTTAATATTTGAATTGTGGTTGGGTTATGTTTGAGGCTGAATGTCAGTGTCTGAAACTGTGTGTGTATGTGTGTGTTGAGTGTCATATCTGTACATTACGAAAAGCAGCCACGTGATGTCAAATGTTTGTTTGACATTGGGCCACATGTCTCCTGAGTCTACAGTGACTGTCTGGCCCCAAAAGTCTAAACAAAAGTGCTCCTCAGAAATCAATAATACGATGTTCTGTTCTGCGCCGTTTAATATTTAATAACAACCTACTCAATTATTAAAGGCGCACATCATCACACTGACCTCTCTGCAGCGGTGGCTGGAACGATTATTGCACATGATGATGATGATGATGATGATGAGCCTCAGCTGTGACGTCTGTCTGAAGTGTAAACATTGACTTAACGATGATTAAAAACTCTGTTTCCGTTCAAAAAACTTTATCAAAACAGTTTCTCCCGGCACGCGTTTACTTTCACGTCTGACGACACGTGACTGCTACAGGGGCGTTTCCTTCACCCTGAATCTGACCTGACAGGCACATCAGCTGAAGGTTTTGGGGGTTTGACAGGAGGTTTTAGTTTGATAGTCATTTGTTTTGCTTTGTTTTTAAATGGTTCTGAGCAGACACACACGCTGCCTGAGGCTCTACACTCCTGTGACCCTTAGATGCATACGTGGGGTTTTATTCTTCAAAATCTTTGAAATGAAAAGTCTTTTTATATTTTCATATCCCAAGTATTCCTCATAAAACATGTTTGTGACATGAGACCACTTTTCCATAAGCATTTCCTCCTAGGAACCTTTGATTCTTATCAACTCTGTGACTGTCAGTATAAAGTGTTACCCTAAGTAAAAAATGACCAAAATATAATAAAAATCATCATCTTTAACCAAAATTAAAGAAATTTCTTAAGTATATTGCAAAAATGCATTGATATCTATCTTTTATATATATATATGTATATATTTATCAGGCTTGTCACAACAAAAACAAGTTCTCTGGGTCCCAGCTGCTTAAATTTGAATATTATTATCTGTTTTTTATTTTAAGATTCTGGTCTGTGTTCACATGACCGCATCTCAGCTCACATTTATGCTCCATGTCTCCTGTTTTTACTCCATCCCAAAGGCCTCTGACCTTCACTGAACTCTGACTCTTGGTGGACAACAATGTGCACATGAACCGAAGCATTTCAAACAATTATTGACTCGCATTAAAACACAAGAACACGTTCCCCACACTTAGGATTTCTCACTGCGGTCCTGGGGACACAGTACCCGGCATGTTTTAGATTTAAAAAGGTGGCTTGTTCTCAGGTTTCTGCAGCGCTCACTGATGAGCTGACCATTTTAATCAGGTGTGTTGGCGCGGGGAAACATCTAAAACATGCAGGACCAGGATTGAGAACCCCTGCGCTCCACTGCAGCCTCACACCTCTGTACACGGCTGACAGGAAATGGTCCTTTACTGTGACTCATTCTCGGGTGCTTTTCTTCTCGCCACAGTTAAAAACAGTGGGGTGCTGCTGATGTTGCTCCATATCCATCATGGTGTTTGCTAGTGTTGGCCAGATTGACATCAAATACTAATGATAGGTTAGTGTTTTCAGCCGTTTGTGGCGTTTTATTCGCCTTTATTTGTTATACTGTTGATTTTATTTGCATTCTGTGACTTCCCTCCATCCATTTTCTACCGCTTTATCCTCCACAGGATGGGTCGCAGGGCCACATATAGAGACAAACAGCCATTCAAGTGTCCAATTTACCTAATTCCCATATTGCATGTTTTTGGACTGGGGGAGGAAGCCGACGCACGCACGCACACACGGGGAGAACATGCAGAAAGGCCCTTGTTCCAACTAGTGCTCGAACCCTTGCTCTATTTTTTCAACATTGTGCATAAAAGGGTGCCACGTCAATACAGTTTAATTGACTGAGTGATTGACAAGTTGCCGAAAATGAAGATTTACTGCATTAATGATGGTGGTTACAGCTGCTGCGGTCATTTTTTGATTTTGTTGTCGTTTGTTTGGGTTACATTTAGAAGACAAATGTGACAGTGCTATGAACTTAGAGTGCTTCAGTGCGTCGTTCTGTTTGCCCCTCAGGTTCCCGTCGGTCGTGGTCTGTCTTTGCAATTTGACTGACAGCTGAGTAATCATGATCGCATACGTGGAACGAGGTGAACTCATTTTTTATTCTCTCTGACGCAGACAGTTATTTCTTATCAGCTGGGATGTGTCATGGTCTACTTTGGGTGTGCTTAACTTCCCCTGACCTTTTAAAAGGGCTGATTATTTCCATCCACAATCTTCACTCAGCAATATGCTGCCAGCACAAAAGGATATTAGGGCCCCAGACTTGCCAGTCTGATAATTTCAGCTCTCCGTATGGAGCCGAGAGAAACCAAACCACAATGTCATGCCACTCTTTTATCATTCCACCGCCTCTACGGTCACCTTCACCTTCACCATTGGTATTCTATCACCTTTCACCACAGCAGCCTCTTCAGCAGCCGAGTGTGTGTCCCGTTTCACTTCCTCTCAAAAATAAAGTACTTTGCAGCCGTGGTAATTAACTTCTCCTTTATGCATCGCCCTCCTGGGACAAATTACACAGCTTTGTGTACGCCAACAATATTTTTTTGGCAAAGTAAATCTCCTCAGCGTTAGGAGACTCCCGCGGTGGCAGCTGTGTGATAAAAAATACAGGAAATCCAACAGGGACCAACAGGTCTAAATGTTTAATAGATTCTTACTTTACTCGGGGTAATCTTGTAATCAGAGGTTCTAGGGGGTCACATCTATCTCCCGGGGAACCAATAAAAGTCTTATTGTGTCTTGCTTCCTTTCACCTCAGGAGGAAATGTGAACCAGATAAATGATGGCCTTGTCTCGAGAGAGGCTCAATCTATTGCCAACGATTTGTAGCCAACAAAGTAATTCCGATACCATTCTTTGTATTGATAGATGGGGCCTAAATTTAATACAGAGCCAATTTACTCACAAGGGCTGTTATCTCCCCGCTGGTTCCCCCTTCTTTGCTTCTTTCCCCTCCAAACCAAGTCATGGCAGGAAAAACACACAACGCAGACCGTGGTGTTTTTTTTCTCTGAAATCCTGCCATTATTCTTCAAGACCTGTAATCCTAGTGGGTTGTTTCACGGCGTACAGTACCGAGGGGGGCTGCATTTCTCCATCAGTGTGACATTTTCATGACTTTGTGGGGATTTTGTTTGATTATTCTAAGCCTGACAGATGACTAAGCAAAAAAGAAAAAAAAAGAAAAACGAAAAAAGGAAAAGCCCTCAAACAAGCTCACTATTGAAGTCCTGGTAAGTAGTGCAATTCCGCCGGGGATAGCGGCTTAGGGGGATTGTTCGGAATCACTTAAAGTGTACATTCTGGTAACCAACCAGGCACTGCACTAAAAATACACCGCTTTGTGAGTGACAAGGGCTTGTGAGGTTCATAAATGTTCTCGAAAACCTGCATCATTATACGCCTGGGTCCTAGGAGGAGATCAAATCTTGTCATGGCCAAACAGTGGATGTACCATGCCGCCTGCTGTTACTGTTGTCTGACAAGAAGCAGTGGGCTTCTTCGACCACATAGTGGTAAGGGTTCAAATTAACCCCAGAGTGTGAGGAGAGATTTGTCTGCTTCGCCAGGGAACCTCGGCAGGTGTGTCTGCAAAGATTGTACGAGTCACTACACCAGCAGATGTCTGAAAGCAAGAAGACGTACAGCACATTATTCATGAGCACATGGTTTGAAAACATGGTGGAACGACTGAGGCTTGAACACAGCAAAGGAGACTTAATTCTGAGCAATCTGCTATATATTCAGTGAGCAATTCTTTATTGATTGGGTGACTTGGATGTGAAAATAATATCAGTCTTATGGGTGACAACGCTGGGATTCATCAAACCTTGTTTTCCACTCCGGAGGAGAAGCGCCAGCCTTGTCAGTCAAAGAGGTGATCAGTGCTATTTGTTTGTCTACATTTTTATGACGGCTTATGCTTGTTTTCATGCATGTGTAAAACTGTGCACTCGTGCATGTCCTGTATAATAACAGATGGGTGATCTGTTTACTTGTGCTGCACTGCTGCCACCTAATGACAGAGTCTGAATCAACCACCGTTTGTGTCTCACCTTGGTTGTACATTCGACAGTATCGCTTTCTTTTTCTTTTTTTAAAGAATGAAACATTATTTTTAAGATCGTTCTCTTTGTCCACTACACAAACAAGTCTATAAATAAAGTATCATGATGAAGCAAAAAGGGTTTCCAGCTAAACTTCACAAACACCATGCAGCCCGTCAGCGACAACATTACGTTGCTTTATAAAATGCAACGTAACCAATGCTAAGTAAAAACACAGATGTGTGGAAAAATGACGTCCTTTGTGAGAGGAACCCTCCAGAGGAAGCCATCTGTCACCAAAACCAGACACTGCAGGGGTTTGTTTGCTAATCAGGACAAAAGAGAGTCTTAACAACCAAATGCTGTGAGCATAATGGAGTATTAAAAAAAAAAAAAGTCTGAACATTGCTGTGTGTGTGCCATATGGACAAATGAAAGTTGTTTGTACAGCAATATGTTTTGTTATGTTCACATTTGTTTTTAGTGAGAACTAAAAACTGTCAAATTTCCGCTAATTAATGACAAGATTGGTAGAAAGAAAATGAAAATAAATAAATAAAATGGTTTATTAAACACATCAGAACATGGGAGGTGCGATATTATGAATCGTGATGTGTGTAATTTGTCACCAACAGCCATATTCAGTGTACAGTATTATACATCCATTGTCTACTGCTTTCTGGCACAGTTTCTGTCTGACTTATGACTGATTATAATCATTAGAAGTTGTATTCATTTTGTTTGATATTAAATCACAATTAACACTTGGGAGGCATAATGTAAATGTAGTACTTTTAAAGTCCTGTAATTTGTGTGTGTGTGTGTGTGTGTATTATCAAAGCTTTGCACCACAGGGCAGTATTTATGTGAAAAACACAAGAACTTTCTTTTCTTTTTTTTATCACAATCATGAGGCACTTCTTCACCTTTTATCTTTAAGTAAATATTAAAGAAATACTCAAAATCTCAATTTCAAGGTGGGTGCCTTCGCAGACACGTCATCTTCGTATTCAGTTAAAGACGGAGGGCGTAAATAGGAACCCTTGATACCGTTGTGCTTTTAAGGGGAACGTAAACACCGGCGGACTGATGTGGGCGCTGTGTGTGTGCAGCTTCCTGTTTAGAAGAAAACGAAACAGACGTGAGTTAATGTCACTTTCTATTAACTTAACGTGTTAAAGTTCTCTCTGACAACAATCCTCCTAATACTACAACATCGGTAAGTCAGATAATAGTAGCTATAGGTAATCTAGCTAACGATGCTAGCACCGCTAGCCAACGATTTAACTCATTTCTTGGGGGTAAAAAAAACCCCCAGTTGTGAGTTAAAGCGTAAAAAAGCAAGAAATAAACGTTAAATTCTCAGGGAATAAAGCCGTCATGTGAGCAGAGATGGAGGATTGATTATATTAAATCTTGTAAAGCGACACAAAGTGATCGTGTTAGCCTGTTAGCGTCAAAGTTTCGGCGGTTTTCTTTATGTTTACCTCTCATGAGAGGTATTATCACGAGATAATAGAAAGTTTACGGTGTTATCATTCGTCTATAACAATAATTTAACAATTTAACAGATATAATAATATCTGTTAAATTTAGGGTTCGAATCATGACATCATTGCTTTTATTATAGTCTTATGTGGTTGAATGATCTGATGCTAATTACATTTGGAGAAACGGGTGAATTATTTTCTGTCTGAGATCACTTTTTAATATGCAGTTGTAAACAATATATACATTATGTTTGTATGCACTCATCACACCTGATGTTGAGAATGATAGCTGGCTTAGCCCACTGGTGAATTTACTATATGTAGAGCGACAGCTATTATATTCTTAATCGATTCATCTCTTGATTATTTTCTCGATTAATCGAGTACTTGTTTGGATGTAAAATGTTCAAAAGTGTCTCGTTCTGTCCACAATCCACAAGCCAAATAAAAACAGATTTAAGAAAGCAAAGGGTAAATATTATGTATGAAAAGTGTCTGAAGTAATCAGGTTAGTCTATCAGTGTTGCCTGAGCTCATGAGATAAGGTTAAAGGGAGCTGAACTGAGATAAGAGCCACTAAAATGACGGTCATCCTCTCTGGTCCTGACCCACCCTGTGTTCCTGCTCTGTGGCTTCAGAGTCTGACTTGCAGCGACTGTTGTGAGGAGCGGAGGAGCCATGCCTTTCCTGCATGGGTTTCGACGGATCATTTACGAGTACCAGCCCCTGGTGGATGCTGTGATGTGTGTTCTTGGGCTGGAGGAAGGAGACAGTGACAGTCAGGAGGACGGGTAAAAAGCTGAACCCACAAATGCTATTTGAATGATTATCTTTCTTTTGTCATTGATGTAATAAATGTTTTCTTTTCTTTTCTTTTTTCCCCCACACATAAATGCAGAGTCATAAGCCCGGAGGACACGTCTGGTCCCTGTAGTTCTCTGGTGGCGCTTCTGGAGCGAGAGTCTCAGTCTGAGGTGTTTGTTGAAGGCATCAGCTATGCTTTGTTTAAGGTGGCAGAGAAGGGACTGGTGCCCGCTGCTGAAATTCTTCTGCACTACGGAGCTTTTCTAAACTTTGAAGGTGAGTAGTGATATGGGGGCGTGCCTTAAGTTATTTGTAAATTGTAACGGTTAGGGATTTCCGACTTTTGTTTTATCTGTGCCTTTTTGTAGTCTGATTCCTTCTTTGATCAAATAAATAGCCTCACGTGGCTAAATTATCATTCAAAAAGATGGAAGCTGGAAAAGGAGATAATAGCACAGTTATAACATAGTTAAAGTTATTTTCAAGGGAATTAGTTGGAAATTAATTAGATTACTATCTTTTGGAATCTTTTATGATCAAGACTCTTCTATAATTTTGGTTTCCATTCTCCAGACCCAGTGTCCTACTACAATCCCCTACATATATCAGTTTTGCGAAACAAGCCAGAAATGGTGAAGCTGCTGGTCGGACGTGGAGCAGACATCGAAAAGAGGGACAGGGTGAGGCAAATGAAATAAGTGATCCGTGTCGTCTTTTCACTAAACCGTTTGTCGCCAACGCTGTGTGTGTTTTTAACGTTCGGCGTTAGGTCCATGAGAGCAGTCCCCTGGATCTTGCCACTGAAGAGCCGGAGCGACTGCTCTGCCTGCGCACGTTGCTGGACTTGGGCGCTGACGTTAACGCAAGAGATAAATATGGTGAATTTATGTTGCTCGGCTAAAAATCATCCAGTCAGTCAGTCATTCATTCATTCATTCCGGAAAAGTGATTGCTTTCTTTTTCAACTCCAAAGGAAAAACACCTCTGCTCCATGCGTTGGCATGCAGTGATGGCCTCATAGTGCACAACACGGAGAACATCCAACTTCTTCTTCAGAGAGGTACTGACTATGAGACTCACTTCCCTTCTTGTCCACTTTTATGGCGTGTTTCCACCGGCTCTACTCAACTCGCCTCGGCGCGGTTAAGTTGCGTTTCCACGGGCATAGTACCTGGTACTGTCCCCAGACTGCCGGCCACTGAATGGTCAGAGAGCGGTCACTGGAAGAGACGTTGGACCCAGAAATCAAGCCGCACAGGGCCGAAAAAACCTAAAAAGGTTGTGGAAATGCAAAATAACTGTGCCGTGCCGTGCCGAGGCGAGCCAGTGGAAACACGCCATCACTGTTATTGACTGAATATTATGAAGAATCTTACCTGCAAGATGCTGATGACCAGAAATCTTCAAACTGTATCCTCCAGATTTCAGAGGTCCTTCATTCACTGCAGTCTGCAGAAGATTCAGTACACAGAAATTTTAAATTCTTTTTTTTTGCCAGAGCCCAGTTTGGGGAAACAAAACATGAATAGACCATAATTAATTCAGAAAGCCAGAGAACATTTTTAAGCTGAATTATAGAAAATATCAAATCCTGTTTATGTTCCCTATCTCAGTATTTCTACTCGATTCCTGGAGGAAGCAGCAATGCGTCGTTTGAAAAGCTTCAAACAACAAATACCAAATGGTTCTATTTCTTACTTAAGAACTTTACATGAGAGTTTAGTTGGTGGTAATGTACAGAAAAACACACTTGTTGGCATATCCCAAATCAAATTGCAATGTCGAAAAAAATTTAATTTAGATGTATTACCCAAATATTTCAGCTTGAGTGACTCTCTCTCCCCTGCAGGAGCTGACACGGGTGCCGTCACTGAAGACGGTGACACCGTGGAGTCCTCGTTGGTGTTCCTGGTGAAGGAGGCTCTGGAGGCCAGCGAGGAGGACACCGCCGAGATCGGCAACTTCTGCGTGAAAACCGCGCGGCTGTTGCTGACTCACGGGATGGACCCCAGCTACTGCAAGAAAGAAGACTTTGAGCCCTCGCTGACACACACAACCCTGGAGCACTTTGACCACCTCTTTCCTTTGGCTGTGCTGTTGATCCAGAGCGGAGCGTCTCTGGTTTGCTCCCATCACGGCAACTCCTGCTGGTCAGGCTACAGCCTCCTTTTCCAGCGGCTGCAGACGGCCCTGCGGCACTGCTCTGAGCAGAGTCACGCCTCCGAGCTCCTGGAGCAGGCTGAGATGCTGCTCGACTTGGCGAGGGTGAACTTCCCCACGCTGCACGTGCCTCTCAGGGTGGATCTCCCCGCGCCCGGCCGGGACTCTCACCCCTACGCTCAGGCTCTCGCGGACCTGCACGGCCGCGCCGTGGCGCATGACGCCGGCCCTCCGCCGCTGCAAAGCCTTTGCAGGATTTTCATCAGGTCCCACCTCGAGCCGTGGCCCCTGGATGACAAAGTGAAAGCCTTGCCATTACCAGACCGACTGAAAGACTTTCTGCTGCCTGAGCTTCAGTATACACCAAAGCCTGGCTGGGACTGCTTCAAGCCCCAGCAGAGCCAACGCTGATGGCATAAACCTACTGGCTCTTTTTTTTGTTCTTCCTATAATTTCGAATGGAAAAACCAAACAGGCGTGATATCATTTGAATATATTGCCTGGGGACATGTACGTTATGTTAATCTGAGCCTAACAAACCATCAAAGCCTATGTTCCGTTCTCCTTTTTGCGTCGTCGGTGCCAAATGTACAGGCACAAGATGTGTATATGTTTACTTTTAACATATAAATCGATTGTATTTTGAAGTGTAGTGTACGTTCAATTCACAGAAAATGAATGCACACGCTCAATTATGTGTAAAAAAAAAAAAAGAAGTTGCAGGACAAAATGGACGCCACCAGATGGCAGTGTTGCTCCTGCATATCAAAAGTGGCTCAGACACCAGGGTCAGAGATTTAGTTATTCTCAGTGCAGCCTATTAAAGTTGTTCTAGCGCAGCAGAGTCCATCTATATTTTATCTCCTCAACGTGATGGTGATGTTTTTTGGGGATGAAATGAAATCTTCTCGCTTTCTTTTTTTTTTCTTTTTTTTTTTTGGACCATTAAAATAGTCGTGTGTTTCAGGAACGGCGTCCTGATCATTTATAGCATCTTAAAGATGTTTTTGCCAATTACTGTTGTCAATTGACCAGACAGTGGCAGTGCAGCACTGACTGTGAGCCCCGTATCTGTTAAAGGGGGTAAAAATTAGTGCCGTGCGTTTCCCTCAGGGTTGTGTGTGCATAAACCAAACATCAGTTGAGAGAATGCTTAAAAGAAAGTGGAATAAAAATGTGCAGAAAGCGTGTGCTGGTCGATGTTTTTTCTTTTCTTTTTTTCACTGTGACACGATGTAGCTGCAGTGGCTTTGTTGGTGTGGAAAGTTTTAACCGAGCATTGTTGCTGTGCCTGTGTTTAAAGTGAGGTTAATTTTCCTCTTTTCTTCCCGGCACATCCTGTAAAACAAACAGTGGCCTGCAAGAAGCATGTTGTGATGGTACGGGAACATCATGTGTGTGTTTGCGATCATGTGTGTGTGTGTGTGCTGAGCTAACTAAATAGGACATTGTGTTACACAACTAACCCCTTCCTGACATTGCTGAAGCTGGAGTGGCTCCAAGGCTTGCAGGCGCTCGAGCTCCTCTTGGTTATCTAGGTCACAGCCTCTGAGGAGAAGAGCCTCAGCAGCAGCAGCAGCAGCAGCAGCAGCTCTGCATGACACACGCTTCACTCTCCTGTCTGACTGAATCTCCCTGCATAGGCTTGACAAAAACTCTACACTGGCCTTGGTCAAATGAGAGAGAGGGAGAGGGAGAGGGAGGGAGAGGGGGTGCAGGAGGCAGAGCAGTGAGAGGAAAACGTTAAAGATACAGTGGCAGGACACATGGAAATGGCAACGTTGGATTACAATCATACAGGGCACTCGATGTAAGAACATAATCCACCAAACTAACAATAACAAACGCTGGAAGAGAGAGGGGGGAGAGAGAAAACCAGCTTTCTTCCAGAGAGTCCAATCCCTGCACGTAGAGAGTGATAGAGAAGAGATAGAGGAGGGGGGGAGGGCTAAGCCAGTGCTCTCCATCCAGCATTTATTGGAAAACAGTGCGAGTGAAGCTTGGTACTGAAATTAGTTATTGATCTATTCTCTCCCTGAAGCCCATGGGTCTTTCCCACCACACCTGCTCATTCTCTCGCAGTCTTTCTCTTAAGTTTCTTCAGAATCCCGTCCTTGTCGGGCAGAAGTTCCTCATGTGCTGGAAGTTTCACGTTTAAAACCGACATAAACGATCGCACGATGTTGTTGCTTTAGTTCACGCCCCCTCTGTGTTTAAATTGTGTAAAAAAAAATAAAAAAAACTCTGCAATGTCTAAATAAATAAATAAATAAATAAACTAGTCCCTGACACCATTTTTTCCTCATCGCTCGCGCCACAGACTAAAAATACAGTCTTATTCATGCCGTGTTCTGTAAATAAAAAAGAAATAAATGAAGGAATTCAATGCAGTACAAGGGCATTTTAACATTTAACACAATTCAAAAATAAAAAATACATTCACAGTAGAAAATGCTGCTGTGCTGACCTGGAGAATAGTTGCACTCTTTTTTTTTTGATAACGTTGATGAAAAATTCATCAGAAACAACACATTAATGCTGGTTTACTCATGTCTACACTGTAAAAACTCAAACATTCAAAAATGCATGGTAAACACGCCCAACTCACGATGCACACACGGTAACAGCGTGGCTATTTTTCTTACGCTGCCTAATACGAGTCAAGACATTTTTGTTTCTAATCTCACTTCAAGTAGGTGTTGGACTTTAATCTAGACTAGTGTCACAATTGTAGAACTAAAAATGAGTTAAATACACTTGAAACAAACTAAAAAGATGCTACTACTATATAACATCACAATAGTAGTAAAATGAGTCAAAATGAGAATTTTCACTTGTTCAAATTGGCAGATTTTTTTTTTTTGTGCTTGTTACAAACAAAAAATATCTAGTATTCATTTTTCTTGGAGTGGCCTTCTTTTGGCATGAGTTCCCGGGGTTACCGTCACTGACTGGGTGACACCGTGGTCTGTTGCCAGGGCCTTTTTTTCTTGCACACAGCAGCGTCTGTGCACAACGTTGCATCTCCTTGTCTTTCACGAGACGTCGTCTAGACACGGGATAATTGCAGACATCACTGAACACTCAGCTGCTGCCTGAACCCTCATGGGAGTTGAGGTGGACTTTGGAGAGAAATGGCCAGGCAGGCAGGCAGGCAGGCAGAGCGGGGCCGAGGGGGGGGGTCACACAGGGGCGCACTCACACCCCCTTTAGTTTTGGAGTCGATGTGCTCTGCCTGAGCATCTCTGGGCTCCGAGAGGAAAGAGAACAGAGAGCAGTGAGGCACGCATTGCTCATGACCGCAGATGTGGTGACTTCACCGGAGAAAAATCTACCCCGTCCTTTCGCTCCGCTCGTGCTCGCTGAAATAAATTCAAGTTTTTTGGACCGCATATCAACATATTCTTGCTCGTGAAAGGTTCCTTGTTGATTTTGTACATGACAAAAACATACAAGTGACAGGAAGTGAGGACATTTTGGCCGCTCCTCACCACTTTTAAGGGCTTTTTCACAGTTAAGATGTGGTTGGTTAAACACTTTAGATGAGGGAACACATATTCACCATTAATGAGTTGCTTATAAGCATGCATTAGTTGCTTAATTAGTCTTTATTAAGTACTTATTAATGCCTTATTCTGCATGGCCTTATTATACAACCAGTAAGCCATTAACTAAGAGTTTTCCCTCAATAATCTCAGAATTATTGCTTATTAGTAGTAAATAAGGAAGTTGTTGCTTAGTATGGACTTTATAAGGTGGTAGTATCACATGAATAGTTATTCTCCCATAATAACACCTAATGAATATGGTCCGTTATTACATAACAAAACACAACAGTGTTAATAGTGTCCAAATAATACTAAAGTGACATCTTGATCACTAGTAGTTGAACACTTATGAACCAAGGAGGCCACTTTAGATTAGGGAACATGTATTTGTTAATAAGCAAAGTATATAGAAATGGTAATTCATATACAACAACTTCCTTACTTACTAGTAATAAGCAATAATTCTGAGGTTATTGAGGGAAAACTCTTAGTTAAGGGCTTACTGGTTGTTTAATAAGGTCATGCAGAATAAGGCATTAATAGATACTTAATTAAGAGCCAATATGTTACTAATTTACATACCAATAAGCAACTAGTTAATTATGAATATGTGTTCCCAACTTGGTAAAGAATAGAAGTCAGTGCACTATCTGAGGAAGAATGTGTGTGTGTGTGTGTAGGAACTGTGGGAACATTTTTGAAGAACCAGTATAGTCCTTATAGGGGATCAAAACCTGGTCCTCATTTCTGAAAATCTGTGGCTGTGGTTAGAGTTTGGAAAACGGTCGTGGTTAGGGTTCAAGCTGGGGTTAGACCTTCACTGGATATGGTCAAGATTCAGGAATAAGCGCTTTGTGGATACATGTTTTTGTATGTTTTAGGCCAGAGGTCGTTATGGTTAAGATGAGAGTAAGTCTCCAGGTAAGTGAAGGCAAGTCCTCTGAAGTCAAGGAAACCAGACTCTGTGTGTGCGTGTGTGTGTGTGAGGGGCTGTCGGTTGTCGGTTGGTTGAGAGATGGTCGCAGGTCCGGGTTCACCCGGGCATCATATAATCTCAGTGGGGGTGGACTGGATCCAGGTCGGGACAGGCCACCTTCTCATTCTGCTCCAGGTGCTGCTTCCTCCTTCTGATTGACACATTGACCGCTCACACTCAGCAGCCTGCAATGTTTTCTTCAGCCGGTGCTTTAAAACAAGGTCTAAGGGAAGGAGGGGGTGTGCATATTCTACCTTTACTTTGTGTCCACTTCTCTACAGTTTTAAATATCCTTGTCTACAGATCCAGAGGTGGGTTGGGGGGTTTGGGGTTTGGGGTTTGGGGGGTCATTTCATTTCAAAGTGTAGCACACGCAAAAGTTACAGTTTTCCCAGTTTAGAAACACACACAACTCCGACACCCTCCGCATTTCTACGACTGACGCCATTTCACAGAAATTCCAGACAACTGGCGCCGGAGCTCTGCCTCCACGCAGGACATGATGAATAGGACACACCCTTGGTATGCTAGTGAATGGTAGAATATATGGCACACTGCAGTGCTACAGCCTAGATTCATTACAGCTTTCTCTTCCCCGTGTGCCCGTGTTTCTCTCTCTCTCTCTCTCTGCTTTTCTCCCCCCTCCGCGTTTCATGCCGCTCGCTCGCCTATTTTTAAAAAAAAGCCTGAATTTGAGTGAAATGCACCACGGCACCAGCAAGGCGAGAGCTACAGCTCTTTTCCAGCACTGGTTCCCTGATCCACCTCTTTGTTGTGGTCTATGCATGCCTGCTCTAGTCACGTGACACGCGTCTCCATGGCAACTCGGGTTTGAGTAATCATTTGCGTTACGACCTTTATTCCCTTGAGGAAAGGGGAGGGGGAGGTTAGGCTGAGCCTGTAGAAAGCGGGAGCAGGAGGGAAAGAGAAGGGGAGCGGCGGAGAGGCACGGGGAAGGAAAGTAGGCAGAAACAGTGGCTGGAGACGGGAAATTTACCTCGATTCTGCCTTTAATTTTTTTGTATTTTATCGCTGTGGCGTCACACTGCACACTAACCTCTAAAAAGCGCCCTGCTACTTGCTTGTCTGCTTCAGTTTCACCATTACATCTTGTGTTCTGGGCCTGAGAGTGTGTGAGTGTGGTGGCAGGAGAGGCAGCAGCAGGCATGTATGTTTCATAAGGGCCTCACACACACACACACACACACACACACACACACACACACACACACACACGCCACACGCACACACATGCACACACACACACACACACACACACACACACACACACACACACACACACACACACACACACGCACACACACACGCGCACACACGCACACGCCTCCCCTTCACGAAGCAGTCCTGTGCCACATGTGCAAGTCTCAGCAGAAACAGATTCTGTATGTTCCTGTTTCTCGCTCTCCCGGCTGTGTTGTCATGGTTACCGAGCTAGTCCACCAAGGCACTGCTGCTTCTCTCACTCTCGCTCCCTCTCCCTCCCTCTCTCACTCTCTTTCTCTCTCTCCATCGTTGGGTGATTCAACCCATCAGTTGAGTTGTGTCATCTCCTAGATGGAGTTTCTCGCTCGCACATCTCCTAAATGGAGTTTTTCCACTTGTGCACCAAGTGGATTCTAGTTTGAGAAAATGGAATAATTGTGTGTGTGTGCGTTTTTGTGGGTGTCTTTTATCAGTGGTGGGGGGTTCTCGCATTGACAGGAGGTGGGCTCGACTGGGGGGCTGGTGATAGACACTATGGGGGTTGTGTGGTGGTGGTGCTGGCTGCTTCCAGGTGCCTGTGACTGGGGCTGAATATGAATGAGGGGCCCCCGGTTCTCCAGAGATGGTGGTTGGGGAGAGAGCTGCGGAAGAAAAAAAAAAGAGAGAGCAGAGACCAGTGGAGCCTAGCTAGTTGAGAGGCCCCCACAAGCTGCTGACAGGAGCTGCAGCTAGCCATCACGTTAATTAGCGTTTTTACTCCAGCAGCGGCAAATAGGGGGAGTGGGCTAGAGAGAGATGTGGGGGTGGTATATGACTCATAGACACAGTATGGTTTATTCATGATGGAGGAAGGGGGTGTGCTTGTGTGTGTGTGTGTGTGTGTGTGTGTGTGAGAGACAGAGAGAGAGAGAGAGAGAGGGAGAGAGAGGGAGAGGGAGAGAGAGAAAGAAAGGGGTGGGAGGAGTGAGCGAGAGACAGAGAACAGCTCTGTGTGTGTGTGTGTGAGAGAGAGAGAGAGAGAGAGGGAGAGGGAGAGAGAGAAAGAAAGTGGGGTGGAGGAGTGAGCGAGAGACATAGAACAGCTCTGTGTGTGTGTGTGTGTGAGAGAGAGAGAGAGAGAGGAGAAAGAGGGGAAGGAAAAAGAGAAAGAAAGTGGGGTGGAGGAGGAGCGAGAGACAGAGAACAGCTCTGTGTGTGTGTGTGTGTGAGAGAGAGACAGAGAGAGAGGGAGAGGGAGAAAGAGGGGAAGGAAAAGAGAGAAAGAAAGTGGGGTGGAGGAGTGAGCGAGAGACAGAGAACAGCTCTGTGTGTGTGTGTGTGTGTGTGAGTGTGTGAGAGAGACAGAGAGAGAGGGAGAGGGAAGGAGTGAGAGAGACACAGAAAATGTATGTGTGTGTGTGTGTGAGTGAGTGAGAGAGAGAGGTGAAGGAGAAAGAGGGGTGGAGGTGTGAGAGACAGAACAGTTCTCTCCCTCTCTCTCTGTGCGTGTGTGTGCATGTGTGTGTGTGTGATACAGAATGAGAGAATGAGAGAATGAGAAAGAGAGAGAGAGGGAGAGGGAGAGGGAAAGAGAGAGACACAGAAAATGTGTGTGTATATTTGTGTGTGTGCCAGTGAGAGAGAAAGGGAGAGAGACAGTGATTTGCACACATCTCTCTCTCTCTCTCTCTCTCTTTCTTTGTGTGTGTGTGTGTGTGTGTGTGTACTTGTATTTGTGGCCTCTTCAGGACATACTTTCTGGCATAAACACTGTCCTTGTCAGGACCAGTAGTCCTCGTGGAGACCAGAACCTGGTCCTATAATGAGGCAGAACCTGATTTGATGACACTTTGTTTAGGCGTTCCAAACAAATGGAAGTCAATGCAGTGTCCTCAGAAGAGTAGCTATACAAACCTGAGTGTGTGTGTGTGTGTGTGTGTTGCCTTAGTCGATCACCAATTGGCAACAAGCCAAGATATTCTAATGTCTTGAACATAATATTGGACACTACGGCGTGAATCATAAATCATGAGATTTCGTTTATGCGCGATAAGTGTCACAGTCTACGCTTTCTTTTTGGACTTATTTTGGTTTCCACGGTCACCGCAATATTATCGATCGCGCACTTTTGAGGCCTGTCTGCGACGTATCGGGCTGATGAAACGGGTTACGGGTGTCTCTCTCGTGGCTGACCTGACCTTGTCTCCTCCGCCTCAGCCCCTGACAGTGATCCTCAGCCGCAGAGGGACACCGCGGGGGGGCGGGGGGGTTGGGGGGGACTGATCGATAGATTGGTATTTCACCCACACCAATCACCCAGAACCTCCCTCTCCAGGTCGAGCAGAGCTGCTGCTGCAATATACGGAACATTCCAGAAGAAGCATCTCCTCCCTCCATTTCTTACTTCTACTATCCCCTCCAGAGCGGCGATACGAAGGCTTACGTGTGTGTTTACATGTAGACGTTTGTAAGGGAGGCTACATTACAGCGACACTATTGTCTAATTGTCTTCGGTTATCATTAGTGGCAACCATGACCTCTGTTATTGGCATATCTGCATTCCGCCTGCACTGCGGAGCCTCCGCCACCGACTCGCAGCATTTTCTCTCCCAAGAGCGGCGAGGCCCATGCCTCATAAATACAAACACAATCTCTCCTACACCTCCTGACTGCAGGACAGGACTCCACACATATCTGCCCGTGGAGCGCAGCCCATTTGCATACATATTAAAGTGACGCCTCAGAAAAAAGGAAGAGAGAGAAAGGGGGGGGTGGGAGGGATGGTGGTGGGTGAGCGGGTATATGCAAACAAGGCTTTCATCTAATATGCAAGAACCGGCACTGCTCTGGCATAAATCTGCATCTGAGCTCAGGCACCGAGAGTGGAGCCCATTTGACAGTAAATGGACTCGGGATTGCTGTCAGACGCGTGCGCCGCGGGGGGAACAGTGTGTTACCCCCGCAGAGAACCGGGGCGATTGATCAGCATCGCGTTGTCACGTATAGCCATAACGACCAGGTAACAATAGAGCATGCCGAGGGAAAACCGGCGGTCGGAATTAAAGGAGGGAACGACCCGATAATTCATTTGCTGGATCAAGTTGTCCGGAAAACGTGGACAAAATAGTTTTTCCAAAAAAAAAGTCTTAATTGTTTGTTGTTTGTGTTTTATGCATATTAAAACAAACAACTTGTTAAGAAGTGGATTTTAGTTTTTGTTTGTGCTAAGCTAAGCTAAGCTAGCCAGCTTAGTGGCTACAGTAACCACGGAGGTTCGCTTTTCTTTGCACAGTAGCTTTGGCCATCTTTGATTATTGGAGATCATTTATTACACAGTGGTGTGTCACTTAAATTCAAACCATCGTCAAATGAGTTCACAAATTGCTACATAAGCCTATCAGCTTGGATCGCGTGTCACCCGGTGACATTCTCGATTCTCAATACTATACTAGTAGTAGTAGTACTATAGTATAGTATAGTATTGCCCAGGAACTGTCGACACACTCTGTGTGAGACAGACGATTTGTGTTTAACACAAAACGGAAAGCAGGTTTTTTGTTTTGTGTTGTTAGCTAGGCTGCGTCAGACCTGCGCACGGGAGCGTTTGTGTGTATACAGCAGCAGCTCAGGAGTGGGTGGACAAACACAGCCTTTGTCCCATCGATCTCTTGACTCTTGTGTTTACAGTTATACTCCAACCGGTGTGCAGTGTGGGAGTGTCACCGGGTGACACGAGATCTAAACACAGTTGTGTGGAGCTTAATTGGCATTGCGTAAACTCATTTCAGTGTAAAGGACATTTGTTTATATTTGACAGCTATGCATTACAGTTTTAAGACTAATGTAAAAGTTGCCCCCGTAAACTTAAAGGAATATTTCGCCGATTAGCATTTAGCTTTGCATTACTAGAACAGGGGTAGTATTTTTGAAAAAATTGGGAAGAAAAATTGAGCTTCCCAACCTCAGTTTCCCCTTTTACGATACTTGGTCCTGTTAGCATAACTGTTAGCAAAGATGGCGGACACTGTTTACATTCTGGGAATGAGGTCCTGCCCCCCTACGAGAGGACATAAAAAGTGCGGAATTAGCGTTGCAGTTTCAAGCCTCGGACCAAGTGTCACAGGTGGGCACGTAACAAGAGATATAAGCATATTAGCATTGTTATTATTGTAGCCGTGTGCAGTTGTATTCAGCATTTAAAAAGTACTGTGGTGTCACACAGAGCTGTGAGCATTGATGAACTTCATATTCACTCTGCACAGCTCATCGCTGACGGATTACCGTGCTAATGCTAATGACGACAAAGCACCGTTGCTGCTGAGAGAGAGAGAATCACACAGCAGTATATTTTGGCAGGTAAATAAGTGTTTAAATCAATTTAACTGTTCCAACTATCCCAGCGACACACCACCTCCTCATATACACCCCCTGTCCTCATGCCGTCCTGCTATTTGTACACTAAATATACAAATAGTGTTTTTTTTGTCTGTGACGTGTTTAACATCACAGACAAAAACTGAAAAAGCAGCATGAATTTAAATGAATTAAAATGCCAAAGATGTCACAGAAGCCTCCATCTTCATGCTTCAAAGCTACAGTCCTGGGTCACTTTATTAGGCACACACGATAAAGTGAAGATGCTGGACTCGACTTGCTGTGTGTTAGGAGCCAGTCTTCTTCACACCTGACAATGAGAGGTTATTTGAGTCACTGTCGCACACATTTCACCTCAGTCTGGTCATTTTCCGCCAGAGAACTGTAGCTCACGAGATAGTTTTCTCTTTTTTAGAGCAATAATTCATCACTTTCATCACTCAGTTTGAACTTCAGCGAGTTATTTGCATTGACAGATGCATAATAAAGTGTCCCGTTTGTGGTGAAAAAGGTCAAAAGTCAGGTGTTAGAGAGTATTTGTTTGCCCTAAGTGTCAGTTATTATTTACATACAGATTCGGAGAGATTTAGAACACTTTTTCATCCAACAACAGAAACACAAAGTGTCCAAATGTTCCTGTACTGCACGAACGCTCCTCCGTCCCTATCAACCCTGCTCGCGTTGTCCTCGAACAGACAGACAGACAGACAGACAGGCGCTCCATATCTCCGGAACATTTTTTTTGCACAAGCAAAAATAAAGCACATGATGGCAGTGCAACAGCAACAAAAAAAAAATTAAAAGGGGAAAGTGAACTTGTGAAAGTTTTACTTTGCCGCCTTCAGAAACTGGAGCGGGGCCCTGAGCTCTGGGTTTCCCCTAACGCTGTGACTATTTCATGTTAGACACCCTTGAACTCCCCTTTCCTGTTTTCCTGCCCGAGCATGTTGCGCTAAAGCACGCCACTCTGTCTGTACAGGTGATCTTACGCACAGGAAGTGGAAACTCTGAATGTGCATGCAGTTTACTGTATGCGTGCGTGCGTGCGTGTGCGTGTGTGCGTGTGTGGGGGTGAAACAGGATACGTTGGGAATAACACAAAGCACAAAAAAAAGTGTCACATGATCTGAAACACAGGGTAGATTTATTTGGCTTGCGTTGGAGTCTGTTGCATGTGGTTTGGAGGAGAGAATGTTTTCCCTTCTTTCGCTCTCCGTGTGCTCAGACACAACACATGGAAACATTTTCGCAGAGGCCATGGGTCTGCGGGAAAAAAAAGAAGGGAAAACTCCAGACATTTTATTCCTTCTCCCTCTTTTCATTGCTTTTCGGGTCCTTTTCTTCCCAAACTGATTGAATTACATACTGTACATCTGCTTGCCACATGTAGAAAAAGCTCCCTAATGAATATTTGGCAAGCACCCATAGACCCTGACACACAATTAGCAGCTATGTTAATACTTTACTTTGGTAAGAACCAACGGTTAGGCTGGTTTAACCAAGTGGAGGCGGCGATGTATCAATGAACATCCTATTTACAGCCTCGATTTCAGTGTGTAATAAATACACCTCCGCTCACATGAGGCAGTTGCATGTCTGCTCTATTGTCTGCCATAAATATGCTGGAAGGGTTGGTTAAATATTGATAACACCAATTTTCTGCCTCCTCCCCAACCTGCCCAACACACCCGCTCTCCATCATCACCACACACACACACACACACTCACACTCCAAACCCCTCCTTCTTTCTCTCTCTCTCTCTCTCCTTCTATCTGCCGGTTATTTCACCCTCACAGTAACCTTGCTTATGCATATTGCATATGTAAATAAAGCACCTCGCCTCTGAAGTAATTGTGTGCATCTTGCACAGAGCTGCATATCTCAGCTCCGTGTTTAAGAGGACACACTATGGAAAGGCCGGATTTCTTTGTTAGCGCTCATTCTTTCCTGTCGGGACTCAAAACTCAAGAAATATGTAGATTTATTTACTGATAAGTGAAATATTTCATCTCTCTATTTTCAGATTGCGTGCACTTTTAAGTATGAATACTAATGTGCTAAATGAAAGAAGGGCAGGATGATTAGGTTATTCCATTTATGAAATGATTTCAGCTCATAACACGTGACTCAGTCAGTTAACTGAAGCAGATGAATTTGTCCATGTTAACGGTGCGATGTGTTAAATTGAGCAACATTTATTTGTGAAGTTGCAGCTGAATCTCCACCACATCACTAATCTATGCAGCCTTCACTTCATTGAAACTCAGAAGATTTTTAGTTTGTCCCTTTTGGTCCAAAATAGTGCATTTACATTTGAGTTAAAAGTCTGATTCTAGTCAGACTAAAGCCCCTTTTCCGACTATGGTCCCAGCTCGCCTCGACTCTCTTCGGCACGGCACGGTTTTAGGTTTTTCCTCTACAAAATAGTACCTACTCAATGTGGGCGGAGTCATCACTGCACAGCTGCATGTGACTTTGTTTTACATGTGACACACACACACACACACACACACAATCAAGTGACTAGAGACTTGTAAAGCAGTTGTTTTCAGTGTAACTGAATCATTAGAATCGGTTCATTAAAACTATTGGTTCAGTACTTTCTCCATGACCGGAGCACAGACTCCGTTTGTGCTGTCACTAAATACACCAGACTCCTCTGTTAGATATTGAGATTTTAGACATTTCCCTGGTAATTGTTGGAGATTAACCCACGTTTTTAGGATTGTTAAGTCTTTTTAACCGATCTACAGTTCGGCTCGATTCTTGTGTCGGACATCTCTTCCTGTGAAGGCGCTCTTGACCAATCAGTGGCCGGCAGTCTGGCATAGTATCGCCTCAGCTCGCTTGAAGCCTCGCCAGAGCAGGTACTAAAAAAAAGTACCAGGTACTATGCTAGTGGAAACGCAACTTAACCATGCCGAGGTGAGGCAACTTCAAATATGTTAGTCTGACTAAAATCGAGCCAGTCTTAGTCAGACTAACATACCTAGAAAATGAGATTCATAGTCCGATTACTCCTGCATGTACAGTACATGCTTAGTTAGACTTGGCGTTCTGAGCATGCACCACAATGTCCTCCCTGGTCTTTGTTGCCGGAAATCAACACGGCAACCACAAGAGCCACGCTCCATCTAATTAGTATCACATTAACATGCACAGCAGGCACCAGACATACACAACCACAGCAACCATCCATCTCACGGTTTACTGTTTGTTTCTCTGTGACGTAAAAAAAGGTCAATCGGAAAAAAAACTGATCCAATACGCACTAGCACATAGAGAAATACAGCGCCACCTACGGAGGCGGAGTCGATCCAAAGGTTCTGTAACGTGTTGTTTTTCTGATATCTGTGGATATTTCTGAGGCTTTTTGAAGTGGCATATAATCTGCATCACTTGCTTGGGATGATAAAATCTGCTGTACACACATTTTTAAATGAAGTGTTGTCAGTCTGTCAGCTTATGTTTCGAATATCTCCCACCTGAGAAGTATTCCCCTTTTTAATGTTGTAATTATGATGAGGCACAGAAAATTCTAACACACGTTTACATATCAGCACGACACTGAGAGAACAGTTTCCTTTTCCTTTTTCTTTCTATAATATCATAACTATACCTTAGCAATATTATAGAGAGAAGAGAAACAACAACACTTCACACAACAAACAAAGCACTGGGCATCAGTGGAGAGAAAAAAATGTGCCTCGACAGGTTGCGGTGAAAGGGACAAATGGGGACAGAGGAGAGCGAGACCAGGTTGTAGGTTTAGACAGGACATTTCTGAGTCAGTGATGTTAGCGCTACAACGTTGTGCCTTAATACTATACCAATAAAATGGATTTGACCGGACTACACTGACGCAGCTCAAGGAAAAACAAAAACTCTTTCATTCCCGTAGTTTCATCAACATTTGTATCAATGCTTGTTGTAAAGTGCAGCTGTACATCGACGTGAAGAGAGACATGGATCCACCAGATCAAGTCTGAAGAACACCAGGTTCAACCACATGTCACATCTTTAAATAGGCTATGAATGAAATTCCTTGTGTTTGAAGACATACAGTAATAGACAGACATCATGTTTTATTATACACAGTAATGATACAGTCTGGCTCATGAATAAGTATTTTAGTGTTTAATTCACATCATTCCAATTCAATAAAATATTTATTTATGAACCAAACTGTACCATTATATAATAACACTGTATATACACACACACACACACACACTCACATAAAACATGACGTCTGTCTGCTCCCTCAACTAAACTCCTGTGAGGGCACACATGTCAGACTCCAATTGACACTATTATCAGAGCATGACAACCATAATAGTGGCTGTCCGCCTGATTCACCTATTTGGCAGGAAATCAAAGTCACATCCAGGTGTTCGCAATGATGTCAGCCATCTGCATGTGTACACACAAACAGATGTGGGCCATGGATGACACATAATCTCTCTACTCAGAGCTTTTACCTCACTCATTATCATATCGTCGTTATCATATCATTGTCAAATTAGGACAGAACATTCACAACCAAAGCACTGTGTATGTGTGTGTGTGTGCACTTTACATTATAGTGTGGTATCGTATAGTATCGTATCATACAGTAAAGTACAAAGTACAGTACAGTACATAGTGTAGTACAGTATAGTATATAATAGTATAGCATATAGCAAGGTACAGTATAGTATAGTACACTACAGTACAATATAGTATAATATAGCAAAGTATAGTATATAGTACAGTATATAGTATAGTATAGTATATAGCATAGTAGAGTATAGTACAGTATAGTACAATACAGTATAGTAAAGTATATGGCATAGTACAGTATAGTATAGTATAGTATAGTATATAATATGGAATAGTACAGAATAGTATAGTATATAATATAGAATAGTATATAATATAGTATAGTACAGAATAGTATAGTATAGTATAGTATATGGCATAGTACAGAATAGTATAGTATAGTATAGTGTATAATATAGTGTAGTACAGTATAGTATATAATATGGAAAGTACAGAATAGTATAGTATATAATATAGTATAGTATAATACAGTATAGTATACTATATAGCATAGTACAGAATAGTATAGTATATAATATAATATAGTATAGTACAGAATAGTATAGTATATGGCATAGTACAGAATAGTATAGTATAGTATATGGCATAGTACAGTACAGTATAGTATATAATATGGAATAGTACAGAATAGTATAGTATATAATATAGTATAGTACAGAATAGTATAGTATAGTATATGGCATAGTACAGTATATTATAGTATAGTATATAATATAGTATAGTACAGAATAGTATAGTATAGTATAATATACTATATAGCATAGTACAGAATAGTATAGTATATAATATAGTATAGTGTAGTATAGTATAGTATAGTATAGTATAGTATAGAATAGTATAGTATAGTATAGTACATAATATAGTATAGTACGGAATAGTATAGTATATGGCATAGTACAGAATAGTATAGTATAGTGTATAATATAGTATAGTACAGTATAGTATATAATATGGAATAGTACAAAATAGTGTAGTATATAATATAGTATAGTACAGAATAGTATAGTACAGTATAGTGTAGTATACTATATAGCATAGTACAGAATAGTATAGTATATAATATAGTATATATACTATACTATTACAGAATAGTATAGTATAGTATACCTTATAGTATAGTACAGAATAGTATAGTATAGTACAGAATAGTATAGTATATAATATAGTATAGTATAGTATGCTATATAGTATAGTACAGAATAGTATAGTATAGTATAGTATATAATATAGTTTAGCATAGTATATAGCATAGTACAGTATAGTATACAGTATAGTATGAGCTATAATAACACAATCATATTGTATTGAATAAAGCTGCACTTGTCTCCTCTCTTCTCCACGGTGTGGTGTTTTATTTAGGGGATTAGTTTTGGGCTCTCTGCCTCTTGATGAGGCTGCATTCAGAAACTGTGGCTCTGCTTCACAGAGCAGTCGTTCAGTCAGCATCAGAGGGAAGTGGAAAACGTTAACATTTTCAAATGTGCAATGCAGATTTGGCCTTTTTGCCGTTCCTTTTCCCCGCTGTCTTAATTCTCCATGTGCACACGGAGCAGTTTTTTTTTCAAGGTACAATTAGTAAAGTAAAAACTTATAAATTCTAACACACAGTCAGTGAGGTGCAGGTTAAACTGTGTGCTATGTCTGGAGGGTGAGATACTGCACAGGCGATTGGCTACATGTGTATAAACATATGAATTAAAGTGAACAGTATCAGATCCACCTCTGTGAAATGTATCACAGCTGGACTGATGCATTAGAGACATGTATTAATGTACCTAATAAACTGGCAAACAGGCCAGTCATTTCTTTACTGTGTCAATAGCGTTATTATTTTTATGCTAATACATTATTTTCATTATTTTAATTGGGATATTTCTCTCTGTAACTATATTATTCTGTTCAATTCTTATTACTTTATTTTACTGTTACTCTATTCTATTCTATTAGTATATTCTCTAATGTAATGCTACCTTTATTATTCAGTCTTCTACAGTATATAGTTGAACCTGTTATTCTATTCTATTAATAACCACTATAAAATTCTGTAAATGATCTTCTGTTCTATTCTACCATATTTCTGTCTTGTTGTGATTACAGCTTCTGTCTGTTCTTTACTTCAATTCTATTCTATTCTATGTCTATGCACCATTGTGGTCTAATGTAATCACTACTCTCTACTTTAATGTAAGGCTTTCTTTGTCATTCAGTCTACTGTATAATTTTATTGTTGTTGTTTACTATTGTATTAACTTCTTGTTTATTCATTACTTTTCCCCTCACTATTCTATTCTATTCCCATACTTTATTGGTTGTTATCACTAATTCTATTCTATTCTAGTCTATTCTATTCTATGTCTATGCACCATTGTGGTCTAATGTAATCACTACTCTCTACTTTAATGTAAGGCTTTCTTTGTCATTCAGTCTACTGTATAATTTTATTGTTGTTGTTTACTATTGTATTAACTTCTTGTTTATTCATTACTTTTCCCCTCACTATTCTATTCTATTCTACTCCCATGTGTTGTATTCTGTTACTCTGCACTACGTTCAGTTTCACTTGATCCCATTTCTTTCCACTTTATTTCTATATTGTATTTTATTGTTCTCTACATCTCGTTCTTTTCCATTGATCTGTCACTCTGACTACATTCTTCTGTTCTCTTGTAAATTACTAATATCTGCAACCTTGTGTATTCCCATTGCATTCATCTATTCGTCTTCTGTCCTCTGTCACTTCCATTCTGCGTGGCCACTAAAAGTCTCCTGATTTTGTCCGCACTGAGATTTCAAAAGCCCAGAACATATTTAGTGAAATGCAGCATGTCCGCTCTTGCGTGCATTCTGAATGAGGCTAGTAGTGATATTTGCGTATAACAGAAGCACCGCCTCCCTCCCATTGGACAATGTCTACCGGAGGGCGTGGTAAGGAAAGATGAGAGTTGCAAATCCATGCCCTTACTGGGAAGACATGGAGCGCTATGGACACAGTCTACACGAACCAAGTAGGAATCTCAGCTAAAGACGTAAATATTTTCTCCAGTTAGGGAAGCAGCGGTTTGAGAGACTTCGAGGAAAGACGCGGAGGTCCGGTTGAGGATGGAGTGTGCATTTGACGCACAGAATCTGATCTCCATTTCTTTGAGGAAAATCCAAAGCTCCAGGACGCAGAGAGGAGGCATCAAGCTCCACAAGAACTTGCTGGTAACGTACGTCCTGAGAAACGCCAGGCAGTTTTACATGAGCAAAAACTTGTCGCAGACGCAGAGGACGCACCATTATGAGGATGTAGCCGCAGTCCGCGAACGGCACGAATGCCTCGAATTGACCGGGAGCTTTGCGGAGTTGGCCGGTGACTTCTACAACTTTACTGGGGTTGAGTCGGACACTTGGCACTGCGGAGCGCACCAGCCCGGTGGACAGCCTGCAGAGGTGGCGCACCAAGACGCGTCTGCCTGCGCAATGGTGCCACCGAATGACTCTGAACTCATGGTTTCGGACGCGTGTTGGAGTTGTGCAGACAAATCCTCCTGGGAGTTACCTATCCCAAACACGCAAGCCAACCAAAAGACCGTGCTGGACTTGGACACACATGTGGTGACTACAGTCACGAATGGATACTTCCACTCAGACTGTTGCGCGCAGCCAAAGCAGCCGCAGGGCGCGCACTGCTACGCCAAGAAGCGAAAGATGGACACAAGTTATCATATTGTTGATCCAGAGTTTTATTTGCCAGACTTTGGGCCGCTGCCGTGTAAAAGGATGAGGACGGACGATGATTCCTATTCAGATTCGGAGCAGTTGGACAGCTCGAACATCTCCAACCTGATCTCAGTGTTGGGCTCAGGTGGACTCTCCGAGTTTGTGAGTTGGCAGCAGACGGACCTTGAGCAAATATTCGCCGCGCAAACAATCTGTTTGAAACACACACTGTTGTCGGGCAGCGGCTGGACCAGAGCAATCGAAGCATTTTGATGTGTGTGTGTGTGTGTGTGTTTGTCCTCCTTTGTATCGCTTTATTTTATTGCTTTTGAATAAACCATGACACGACTGCAGTTCTCTCTCATCTGTTATTGAAAAAAATGTGGTTGTACAGAGCCATCAGGGTTACTTTTGCACATCTAAGTCTCCAGTGTCAGTCCATATGGTTGGTGTGATCATTTCATTGTACCTTTCATTTCCACCTTATTTGCTGGTAACTCGTTGTAGGGTTCTGGGCTCTGTGTAAGGTTTGCGTTTCCTGAAGAAATGAGGCAAAGATGTTTGAAGAGCCCCATCATGTGGCCGCGACAGAGCTGTGCAGCCTCGTGCAGCAGACCACCACAGAATATTATCATTCTGTAAATAATGTGTTATATCAGGGCCTGCTTTGATCAATCAATAAAAAGGAAAAACATTTGTTAAAAATCACAAACGTGTTGGCTTTAAATTGAATGTCCTAATGAATTTATAATCACTATACTGACTTTCATATGAAGGCGTCAATGTGTGGACTTCATAGTGACCTTGTTTTATTTCCTTCTTTATCAAATACACCCTATGCTGTGACTCTGAATTGCTTTTCAAGTACAATAACGAAATATCCGTCACTCACATCATGTCCCACACTGAAGTTAGCACCTGGCACTTGTCTTTGCTCGGTGGGGCCGAGGGGGGGCGGACAGCTGAGAATAGACGGAGCGCTTGTCCTTGAGACATGACTGCCCGAGGCTTCGCATCCATATTCCCGGGACACTCAGAGACTTTAGCGCGTCTGCCTTGACACCATGTGGGCTGTGTTTGTCAGAGCCGCGGTGAGTTTGTCGTTTTTCCCCCCATGTTGTTTGTTTTTTTTGTCCTAAAGTGCGTCACGACGAACGCAGCGAGGTGACAGCTGACTTTAATGAGAGTGGATGAAGAAGGGGGTGGGGCCCTGCACGCGACCACAACAACAATGTCACATTAGTCTAAAACTAACGTGACATTGCCCTTGTTACATGTGTATATTCGCTGTTTGTAACGGCAGGATGTTAGAGGTTTGACAGGTTTTACGTGTTCACGTCAAGGCGTTTTATATAATGCTAGCCCTAGCTTATAGCATTTAACGTTAGCTAAGTACGTACGTTGCAAAATGACGCCGGGAATTAGTCGTGAGTGCTGCGGAGTTTCCAGTCACTACTATTTCTTTCTTTCTATTGTTATGTTATTTCTTGTCACGTTGTTGTTGTTGTTAAAATCACAGCGACTTTGCAGCACAGCGTCGTTTATGATGCTTTTAGTTTGAAGGAACATACCGGAAGTTCTTTGTCGAAATCCCAGATACTTGACAGCCAGAATCTAAAGTCAACGTCCAGTCAGGCCTGCAAAGAACTGCTGTTATACTGAGATGTTCATATATACTATGTGTATATGTATGTATGTATATATATATATATATATATATATATATATATATGTATATGTATGTATATACCCTGTTGACGCCAGAGGTCAGAGGAAATGGCCACACTGGTTTATGATAATAGAAAGAAGGGCACAGAAGAGCATCTCTGAATGCACATTACATGAAACCTTCATGCAGTAGAAGACCACAATCCTGCCATAAGATAAGCCCTGTGTACCTAATAAAGTGGCCAGTGAGTGTGCGTTTATCCAAATCTAATTTCAAATGGACTCGTCTCTGATAGTTCTGAAGATGGCAGCGTAATATACGACAGCAGGGACGGCCGTGACAGCACAGGCAGATCTGCTGCTTTCCTCTGTGTTTGTTTTAGAAACCATTCCAAAGGTCCAACTGTGTCAACCCTCTATTTATACACCGGCAGTGTCTGCAGCAGTGGGCTCGAACAAGCAGTTTGACCACTCCTCGTGTTTGTTTTGGTGTCAGGTTTCACAAACTCATGTATTCGGGAAAGAGACAAACTCATACTTGGTGCCATTTGCGACACGAGGCTTTGCTTGTCTGCAACATGTTGACACCTTGATTTGTATCTGAGGGCCCATCAATCATCTCTGGAGTCCACTTAAACTGACACTTATATTAAATGTTATTACACTTACACATTAGTGCACGAACCACATCTTGCCATGTTGTCAGTAACAATATCTGAGCTAAGATTAGCTGTGATACTTTGTCCGGGTAAGCTGTAAGGAGAGTTCGTGTTAATGCATGTCGATGTGTTCCAGCTCCGGCCAGGTGTGGTGAAGCAGTGTCGCTTGGTCAGATCGGTAACCCAGGTCCCAGAGAGGTCTCATTTTCAACGGGAGGTGTTACCTAAGCTGCCCGTGCCGCCCTTGAAGCAGACGTGCGAGAATTATCTGGCGACGCTGGAGCCCATTGTCAGCGAGGAGGAGCTGGAGCACACTCGGGAGCTGGTGGCGGAGTTTCTAAAGGGCGGCGTTGGGGACAGGCTGCAGAAAGGCCTGGAGCGACGGGCACGCAAGACTGAAAATTGGGTAGATATTTAAATGCTCAGTCAAATTCACAATACTTATCATCAAACGCATCAAAACTGACTTAGTTTAACACGCTTCACAGTTTTAAGAATTGCCGGGTAATAAGATAAGATAACACCACAGCTATCCTTGTGCTTTCTGACCACTGCTGTGTTTCTATAGCTGTCAGAATGGTGGATGCAGTCGGCCTATCTCGACTGCCGCATGCCAGTGGCGGTCTACACCAGCCCCGGAGTCGTTCTACCGCGCATGCACTTCCACGATTGCCAAGGACAGATGAGGTGAGGAGAAGTGTAACATAGAGCAATATTTATTGGTGAAGTTGTTGATGTTGCAGCTGAATAAATGTACAAACATCCATCCATTTTCTACCGCTTTATCCTCCACAGAAGGCTGACATAGGCGAGGTCACACCCTGGACCTTTCGCCAGTCTATCATAAGGCTTTGAATAAATATCTAATTGTCATTTTCATTCCAAGAACCTATTTAAAATGTAGATGTGTGAGAAACAAAGATGTTCACTTCAGTCTGTAGAACTACATGTGTATAGATCAAGACAATAGTTCATCTAAAATGATATTTTGACACACATGTTGGCTTTAAAAGATATTGCACTGGCGAATTTGAACATTGTAATAGACCATATTGCGATTTTCGATAAAACATAGAGACAAACAAACATTCACACTCGCACCTATGGTCAATTTAGAGTGTCCAATATCCAATTTACCCACGCTCCATGTTCCAACTGGACCTCGAACCCGGGTCTTCTTGCCAACCACTACACCAACCGCGTGGCTCCTAATGTAAAAACCTCCGTAGATTCTGTTCAATCACTATTTTACACATACAAAGCACAACGTAAACAAGCCTCGCCGAGCTGGAAATGTGAGACGACCTTTGCACTGGCCTCTCCTCTCCATTCTGTGCTATTTAAAACTCTCTGGCTGCTCACAGAATTGCTCAGCTGCTTGCGACGACTATGACCCCCACGGGATGTTGTGAATACGGTGGGGTGACCCCCCCCCCAAAGTGCTCATTAATAGGCGGCTAGTTTATACAATTTTAATGAAGGGTTGTTGTAAACGTCACGGACACTTGGTGTTTGTTCTTATATCTTCTCTGCAGATTTGCCGCCAAACTGATCGCAGGAGTTCTGGACTTTAAAAGGATGATTGACACGTGAGTGAGCTCTCCCGAGACAGATACAGATCCCGTCGCAAAAAGGGAATCTTATTTTTGTGCCGTGGATGTGTCACAGTGAGACGCTGCCCGTGGAGTTCCTGAGTGGGAAGCCGCTGTGTATGGATCAGTATTACCAGATCTTGTCCTCCTGCCGCATCCCCGGTCCAAAGAGAGACACTGTTGTCAATCACACCGCCGGGAAAACGCCTCCCACTCACATCACCGTGGTCCACAACTTCCAGGTACTCGAAACCGCTTATTCTATCAAGAGATTTCAACATAAACTCATTTTTAAAACGCCAGTGATTATAGAAATCTCTGTGTCTGAACGATCCTGACCTGGCTTCTCCCAGTTCTTCGTCTTGGACGTGTACAACAGCGACGGCACTCCACTGACGGTCGACCAGATTTACATGCAGTTGGAGAAGATCTGGAACTCGTCGTTGCAGACGAACAAGGAGCCGGTCGGCATCCTCACGTCGCAGCACCGCAACACCTGGGGGAAAGCCTATAACAACCTGATTAAAGGTGAGATTAAAGACAGATTTTTGAAAGTTAGAAAAGCTCATTTAATAGAAGATTAACAGCAAGGCCCACGTTATTTCTCCTCAGATAAGACGAATAAAGAGTCGGTGCGCGCCATCCAGAAGAGCATCTTCACCGTCTGCCTCGACGCTCCGATGCCACGCGTGTCGGACGAGCTGTACTGGAGCCGCGTGGCCGCCCAGATGCTGCACGGAGGCGGCGCTCGCTGGAACAGCGGCAACCGCTGGTTCGATAAGACGCTACAGGTCAGTCGTAAATAACTGACAGGAGTAAACACGACTCACACTGCGACTCACTGCGATGGTTGAGGGTTCAGCTGTTTGTCGTCCTCAGTTCATCGTTGGGGAGGACGGCACGTGTGGACTGGTGTACGAACACGCGCCCGCCGAGGGTCCGCCCATCGTGTACCTCATCGATTATGTTGTTAAATACATGTGAGTTTCATTCAACCGACGTTTTGTACTTCAACTTAAAAGAATGACCACTTTTTTTCCACATTTTCTCGCCAGGCAAAGGACAGAAATCGTCCGCTCTCCCATGATTCCCCTGCTGATGCCTCAAAAACTGCGTTTTAACATCACGCCGGAGGTCAAGAGAGACATTGAGAGAGCCAAACAGAACATGAACATGTATGTGAAGTATTTTTATTACTCTCTCAGATTTGATTCTGTGTAATTCGCTCGTCTTTCTTCGTTTTTTCCGACAGAATGGTGCACGATTTAGACGTGAAGGTCCTTTTGTTTTCACACTTTGGGAAAAATGTGCCAAAGCAACATAAGCTGAGTCCAGATGCTTTTGTGCAAATGGCGCTTCAACTTGCCTACTTCAGGTCAGAAGTCCCGGTTTGTATTTAAAAAAATCCTAGATATAGACGTGGAGATCACTGCGTCATGTGTCGTTTATTTGAATTGCAGGATGTATAACATGTGCTGCTCCGTGTACGAGAGTGCGTCACTGCGGATGTTTAAATACGGGAGAACAGACGCCATCCGCTCCACGTCTGTAGACTCCTTAAAGTTCGTTCAGGCAATGCAAGACCCAGCCGAACAGGTGCCGTTAAACCGCTCCATCTTCACGTTAAAATGTACGGTTCAGCGCGACTGAACTATAAATGCTGTCAACAGAACTCAGAGAGGCTGGCGCTGCTGCGGACGGCCGTCGAGACGCACACGCAGAACGCCTACAACGTGAGGAAAGATCTTTTGTTTTTGCCCTTACCATCGGATTCAGTTCATCTCTCCACGATTAAGTGTTCTCTTTTACTCAGGCCATCCACGGACAAGCCATAGACAGACACCTCCTCGGGCTGAAGATACAAGGTATTGAAGATCTGACCTCCATGCCCGAGATATTCATGGATACGTCGTTTGCCGTGGCGCAACACTTTAATCTCTCCACCAGCCAGGTGCGTGTCCGTCTCTGTAAACCAGCAGTTTATTATGACTGAGCAAATGATTACCCGTCGTCCATCTGCGTGTCCAGGTCGGCTCCAAGACGGACTGCGTGATGTGCTTCGGTCCGATGGTGCCAGATGGCTACGGCGTGTGTTACAACCCCATGGGCGAGCACATCAACATCGCCATCACGGCCTTCAACAGCTGCGAGGAGACCAACGCTGCCAAGTTTTCCCAGGCTGTGGAGGACGCTCTGTTGGACATGAGAGCTCTCCTGGAAGACACGGCTCAAGCCAATCAGTGAGGAGCCTTGTCCGCGGCGGTTTTTGTCCCACTGGGCTGGAAGCGACCGCCGCCGGCAGCGACACACAATGGACCGAGTGTGATGGAGCTGAAGGGGAAACCTGCTTACCGGCTGACGGCGTGAAGAGGAATGTGACGATTGATGCACTAACTTTCCTACGAGGAGTCATTTATAGATTTCAATAACTTGTGTTATATATGTAAAGAGATAAAACAATTAAAATTGACTTAAAGAGTTAGTAGAGATATTTGTATTTGTTTATACTTGACCAGTCTGAATGACACTTTTTGTTTTGTTTATTTCATGTCCAAAAATATCCTGAAAATCAAATTTGAAAAGATTGCGCCGTCTTTTTTACTCAACATAATACAATCTAAAGGCTGATACAAAAAAAAGCACCTTTAACTAAAGTAATATTGAACATATATATATCGATATTATCAAAGACTGGTAAAGGAATATTCAGCTCGGAAGCGTCCTTTAGAATGCAGGTAGTCTCCATGGAACTCAATCTCAGCCATGGTTCCGGACGAGTGCCACAGAAACAAGTGTTGGCCTTTAAAGATACTGGTCTGTAAGACGTCCTTGTCCCGGATCTGAACACAACAAAAACAAAAACACACAAATATATCACAGTAGTTACTACACTTCTCCTTGATCGAGTGTGCAGCTCACGGTAAGAACAACACGCTCGTCCACTACCATAATATATGTAGACTGAGCGTTGGTGGCGTTGAATACTAATCCGATGTGCAGCGCCTGGATCCGTATCTTCACTGCGGGAGGGGCGTTGATGAGCACTCGACACGTGTGGTTCGTGCCGGACGCCGTCGGGTTCTCGAACACGCCGCTGGGGGAGAACAGCTGAACGTCACAGCCTGCGGGGGGGGGGAAACGGTACAATGTGAAGATTTTACACTGTAGTTTTTAGACGTTCACTGTAGAGGCTGAAACGATTAATCAATGACTAAATGGATCGGAAACTACATTGATGATCGATTAATCGGTTTGAGGCTTTTTTTCATGATTAAAACAACAATTTCCGATTGTTTCAGCTTCTTAAATGTGAGTATTTTCTTCATCTCTTTGCTCTGGAGAACAAAGAAATCATTAAAAGTGAATCATTTTGGTTTGTGGACAAAACGTTAGAATACAGCGGTGTAAATAGGCCGAGCGTTTCACAGGAGGCAGACTCCTTCCCAGTAAGATCAGACCATAGGAAGCTTGCGTACCTGTGGTGGTACACGCACCACAGTCTGAGAGCCACGTGCGTACACATCTCAACACTGACACGGTTTCTTTTATCCATACAGACACAAATGTGCCGCCTCACTCTGATGATGGCTCCTCTTTGTGTTCTTCTGCGACTTGTACGTGAACACGATCCCGTTCCCGCGAGTGAGCCGGCTCTGGCGGACCAGCAGCACGTTGCTCCTCGTGGTCAGCTCGCTGCCCGCCACCTGCGCGCACTTCCTCGCGAACGTCAGCCGGTCGAAAAACGCCACGTACTCCTCTGTGGAGACACACGCGCGCGCAGAGTTAAGACTTTTGCAATGTTAGAATGTTTTATTCCCACATACAAACGTACTTTTCCTGCAATTCAAGGAGCTGGACTCCACTCTAACGTAGATGACTTCATCCAGGGGTCGACCGATGGACACCGTGCAGCGGCTCGACACATTTCGCAAATCCACTGTGCCTGACTCCTCCAGGAGTAACTGTCCACATGCATCTGGAAGAAGAGCACATACAGTTGGGATTATTGCACATCTGCCTCCTGCTCTTTGTGGGAATAGGGAGTGTCGACATGTGTATTTGCCTCTGGAGGTTGGGGTGGTCGTAGTGGGGGTCTGTGGGGAAGTAACGGCCTCCGTTAGACTGGGAGGACGGGCCACCGTGCGGCGCTGAGGCGCGTCGTAGCTCATAGTGGTAGAGGGGAGAGGCCCCTCAGTGGTGGCGCTGCAGCCTCCCGCGTAGCAGCCCTGGATGGTGATGGGTTTGGGCATGTGCATGCAGAGCACGGGGCTGAGGGGCTCGGGTTTAGAGGGACCCAGGCAGGACACCGCTCTGGACTGGATCCCATATCCACAGGCTACTGAACACTGAGGAGGAACACGGCGCAGTAGATCAGCTCAGGTTACAGTGTCAACAAAACCAAGTGAACATAGGGGTATTGCTTATGAGCTGTAGTTGGATCTTTATCTCATTAAAGGCTGCAATTATTATTTCCGTGTCAGTCTGCATATCAGCTTATTATCGTCTCATTTAAATATGGAATACCTGGCTCCATGGCTTCACCTCCCACCTGAAGGTGCAGACCTGCACCAGGCAGGGAACAGTGGTGGCCGGTTTGACGGCCGCGTGGCAGTGTTCCTCCGCCACTGCGCGCTCACTGCCGTGGACAAACTGGACACAGGACACCGTCCTCTGAGCTACACCCAAGTCACAGGACACGGAGCAGGGCGACGTCCCGAACACCTTCCACCTGGACGGTGGGCGGAGGAGGAAAGATCATTCTCACCTCTGTGGATTTCAGGTGTGTGTGTGTGTGATTTTACCTCGCAGGACAGATGTGGGTGTTACATGAAACCACGGCGGAGGGTTTGAGCGAGCCGTCACATACGGAATCCTCCACCACCTCCTCCTCCTCCCCCGTCTCCGCTTCCCGAGCACAGTACAGCACCCTGTCGGCCACCCCTCCTCCACACGTCACACTGCAGACCCCTTGCTTAGAGCGCCACCTGGTGGGTGAGACATCTTACTGCTACGGCCTTTTCTCTAAAATCATACTCCGTGTGACATGAGACGCTGGTATCTCACGTGGGAGGAGGACAGGGAGATGTGCTGCAGGTCTCAGTCTGAGGCGAAGGTTTGGCCGAAGCCTCACAGTGGAAATCTGGCACCCCTAGTCTGGTCTGGTGGTCCACACAGGAAAACCACACCTGCAGTGTCCCTACACGAGCGTGAGGGTTTTAGAACACGCGCTCAGATCAGTTTAAACCTAACTTGAGTGTCGTATTTTCCTCACCGTTGCCACAGGTCTTGGAGCACTGGCTGATCGCAGGGCTCCAAACATACACAGGACCTTGTCTAGCGTGCGGCAACAAACCGGACTTGAACATGGGCCGGTCCTGGTGCCAAGTACACACACATTATTTTATTTAAAAAAAAAAGAAAATAACAGTGAGTTTAAAGCCGTTTTTTTTACCTCTCCCTCAGACTCCCACCCAATAGGGCACACGGCAACGACACAGGGCACAGAACCGTGCGGTTTCATCTGCTTCGGACAAAAGCTCTGATCCACTTCGATGTCCTGGCCGACCTCTGAGCGGACGCATGAAACGACGCGTTTGGCGTCTCCTGGGCCGCACACTGCCGAACACTCTCCTGGCTCTGACACATGCCACCTGTGATGTTCATACAAACAATTCTGATCATGTTTAAACTGAAAAAAAAAACATATTTTGAGGAGGCATTGGGTCATGTGACCCAAGTAAAGAGTAGACTTTAAACCTGGCTGGGCAGTGCTGCACGTTACATTGTTCCACAGCACGTGGCGCTGCGTCAGGTGAGCATTCAGAGTCGGGGACGGTCGCCACGTCAGCTCCGTGTTTCTGAACGCACCTTACGGGACGCACCATCTGTCCTCCACCACAGGAGGCGCTACAGGCTCCAAACTGACCCGCGTCCCACCTGTGCCCCAGGACACAAAGTGTGTCAGTGTGTACGTCAGTCCAGAGGAGGAAAAAAGCGAGAATTGATGAGGAACTCACCGGGGAGGACACGGCGAGAGCCGACACGTGGTTTGTGGTGGTTCAGGCGGCGCGGGCATTTTACAGTCGTGTTCTTCCAAATGGTTGTTGGTACCTTCATCTACACAGACATACACATGCTTCTGCACACCTGGAAATGAATATGTGTCGAGAGAAAGTACTTAGTTTGAGATCTCTGAAGACTTTTTTAAGTCGCAACTTGAAAGAATGAAAACTTACAGTGTATTAAACCACGGTTGAGCATATATTCATGTGTGTGTGTGTAACTTACCAGATCCACAGGAGACCGAACACGGTGTCGTAAAAACAGCCCATGTTCCTTTAGACGCGCTCCCTGTGGCGCTACTGTTTCTGACCGGTACGTAGAACTGGTAACTGATGTTTGGATTTGTTTTCTCGCCATATTCTTTTCCGTATTTGCGATAGACCTTTAAAAAAAGTGTTTTTTTAATGTTGCTTTATTAGAACTCTATTTACAGTGATGTTTTTTTACTCTCTCCTCACCTGTATGTTTATCTCCTGTTGCAGCGGTCCAGGCATCAGCAGCTCCTCCATCGCAGGCAGATGCTCAGGCGTCAGGTGAAGACGATATTCTACACGTTTATCGTCCACAGGGGAAGGGTGGGTCATGGTCAGTGACATGCTGCCAGCTCCAGACACGATGTACCGATCCTCCAACATCACAGCTGTGAACACAAATGCAAAATAAAAGAGTGCTTTTAGTATTTTAACACTGATTATAGAAACATAATTAAAGCTGCGAGCAGCGTTGTGCGGGCCCTCGCCAGCAGGCCGGGTAAGCTCTAGCCGGGTCACTTATCCCGCATATTAAGTTTCAAGCCGATTGGTCAATGTATGGGCGAGTTTAAGGGCACTTCCTGTTTTGGACAATCTACTTCCTGTGTGTAGGTGTTCCAGGGCAGGCCCTTGGTCTCAAATATCAAGTTTTGAGCCAATCAGTCAAGATATGGGCGAGTTACAGGGCACTTCCTGTTTAGTGGCGAAACGGCAGAATTAGAAATGGCCGACATCACGTTGGGTCAAATTCGCATTCAGGATGTGTTCAGGGGCGGTCGCTCGTGTCAGACGGTCTCTCGTGTCGCGTATGAAGTTTTGTGCCGGTCGGCCAATGTATGGCGAAGTTATAGCGCACTTCCTGTTTTGTGGTGAAATCGCCGAAATTCACCAAAATTCACCAAAGTTCACCAAAATTCCGATGCCTGCCGTGGCCACGCCCTTTTGAATCTGCGAAACATTTCATCGACTCTTGAACTTGGATGGGTCTAGTACAATTTGATGCGTTTTTTTTTCCGTGTTGCTACGATAAACGCCCTCAGACATGTTCATTCGGTGACAAAACTTGCGAAACGCCAAGATGGACACCAAAATCCAAGATGGCCGACTTCCTGTTGAGTTGAGGTCATGGTCCCAATTCGATTTTTTGTCCGTCATGGGCCGAACGATGTTCCTACCAAATTTCGGGAAATTTGGCGCAACTAAATTTCGACCACTCCATAGGTATGACCTGTGGGGGGCGCTACTGGGCCATTTTGCATTGGTTTTTTTCACATTTCTATTATGTTATCATTTTTTTTGGCAGTTCTAATTTGCGTGCTCGGGTCCCAGATATCGCGACTCTTTTTGCGAGTGGTGACACTCACCCATGTGAGTGAAGAGAGGCGCCCTGTTGACGACGTGAACCTGTGTGGCGTTCACCGGCACAGAGAGGAAAGTGGTGTACTCTGAAACAGGAAACAAAGAATTATAAACAATACAGGAATTACAACGCGCATGATATTCAATATACGGATTCATTAACGTGTTGTTTTCTACCTCTGGCCTGACCAGCAGTGTAGGAATCAGACGTCAAACTGCACGACGATCCGTCGCCGCCGCACACCCCACACACGTCCCGTGCTCTCCCAGAGTGTAGTACGCCATCGCAGCCAAACAGCTGATCACAGAAAACGGTGAATTACAAAACAAGCATGTGTGAAAAGAGGAAGACTGCGTCGTCATCGTCGTTACCTGGCATTTCCCTCTCAGACAAGCGGCTGTGGAGCCAAAGGGAGGCGGGCGGTCCGACTCGCAGCGAGTCCCGTCCACGAACTGAGCGCCGCGGCTCACCATGAAGTTCTCTCCATCTGCCTGGCACGTATATCGGCACTGCTCGTCCCCTGAAGGCAACAAACAAATGGGTTTGTAAAATGTTTTTTCTTTTTTCTGTACAAATGAAAGTTTTCCGCGGGTCTCACCGTGCGCAAAGCCGACCGCGGGGATCCACGTGTAAAAAGAGGCCGTGTTTGGTTGCAGGTAGAGGGGCTGCAGGTCCGTCTGTGAACACTGTTCTGCGATGAAATCCACCTGCGTGTGTTCACATGACTGTACAGCATGGAGACACAGAGGGAAAACATGAGGCTCCTTGTATGCAAGGTGCTATACAAATAAAGCTTATTATTATTATTCCTTTATTTTTGCCATTGACTGAAAACATTTGGTTTTGACACCAAAAGATAAATATGAGCCAAAAGTTGAACATTTCAGCTTTGACTTACAGGTATTTACATCTACACACGACACAAAGGATAGCACCTTTTGTTTGAAATCATCCATTTTTTCTCCAATACTTCTCCCCTAAAAATGTCGTGTTCCGTTGTTGTGTATCAGATCCAGGTGTAAATACCTGGAAATAAAAGCCGAAACGTTCATCTTTTGATGTTGTCACACCCACATGTGTTCAAAATAATAAAGGAACTGGCCTCGCTGTTCCAACTCTTTTAGAAGACACGCGAGATCGGGACGATTCTTGGGACTGATCCACTAAACAAACGGTGCTGACGTGCTGCAAACACAGCCAGTCACAACTCACCTGCTGCTGGTGACATAGTTCAGCCTCAACATCCGGACCCTGACAGTCGTTCCCTCCAAAAGCAGGTCTGAAAAATCAGGACAGATATCTTGAAAAATAACCGGTGCTGTCAACAATAATGATGATGCTGCTGCTGGGACTGGTGCTTTTCTTTTTCACCTTGGGTTGTTGCATTGCCTGGTGCGGTGTCTGACTCCCCCGCCACACGTGCGCGAACAGGGAGAGAACTCGGACCAGCTGGACCAGGAGCCGTGCACCACCACGGAGGAGCCCAGCTCATCCGGCGACACGCAGCGGCCCTTCAGACACCACTGCAACACAGGATTCACCCTTATTACATCGATGAATAAGCAAATACAACATGCTTGTGCCTATTAGTCGATTACTAAATGAATCAACTATTTTGATAATCGATTAATCGGTTTGAAGCTTTTTTTCATGATTAAAACAAGATTTCCGATTGTTTAAGCTTCTTATATGTGATTATTTTCTTAATTTCCTTGCTCTGCATAACAAAGAAATCATTTCACACCGATCAGGATTTTTTAAGGTTTTCTGACATTTTATGGACCAAACGATTCATCTGTTAATCGAGAAAATAATCGACAGATTCATCGCTCATGAACATAATCGTTAGTTGCAGCTCTACTTTTTGGTAAATAATGACACATGGAGTGTGTGGTATTTGCACCACAATGACTCACTGATCACAGGCCAGTACCTGATGTGGAGCGCACTCTGTCCCGTCCAGCAGTGGAACCAGGAGTCGTTTGCAGGAGCTTTCATCCTCGGGGTTGATTTGACAGGACAGGACCCGGCAGGCCGGCTGAAGAGACACACACACACACACACACACACACACACACACACACACACACACACACACACATATCAGGACTATGACTGTTTCTGTTGCCACCTTGTGGCGCAAAGCTGTTATTACAGGAGACGTACCAGGTCATGACTGGTGAAAGAGCAGGCTCTGGCGGTGATACCGAAGGCTATACGACACTGATCGTCGACTCCATAATAAAGACCGGGTTTCCAGTCCTGCAGAGACCCTTCCACGGCCGGTTGGTCGCTCACACATTCAGCTTTGCCTTCACTGAGAAAACCAAACAATGATTTCATTCCCACACCCTCAAAAACCACATGGAACGTCCCCCGGGGATGAGACTAAATAGACCGGCTCAAGGTCTGTGTGACGGGTGAGAGACGTTTGGCCCACCTGAAGAACGTGAGCAGCTGCTGTCTGCTGCAGGGGGACCAGGTCAGATCCACGCTGTTGTAGCCTCCGTCGGACGCCATCATGAAGCCACTCCTGCTGCACGTGTTGCCCACTCCATCGTGGTTGACGCCAAAACTGGGTGATGTGAAACACACGGTTAAAGATACGTCAAAGAAAGTGCTGCATGGTACATTTTCTAGCCGTTTTCATTACCTGTGGCCAATTTCATGGGCGATGGTGATCCCAAGGTCAAAGCCCGTGTCCTCTGTGATCACACAGCTCCATTCACTGGAGCAAGCCCCGCCCAGCTGAGTCACCCCCCTGACCTGCTTGTTCCCATCGGGCAACACCAGGTCATACCTGTTGAGTGACGCAGTAAAACATGGGTTGTTCATTAATGCATCTACTTATGATACCATGCACAGACATTATATTTTGAAGAGAAATGATACACGAGCAAAACTAAATAACAAAAATACATTCTGTGCTCAACAATGCAATTATTCATTTTAACATAACTCCTCTCACACAGTTTTACTCGTATGCCCTCACAAACTCAATCTTTTCTACTTTCTCTCATTGTTCAGCTATTTAAATGTGTCTATTTTCTACTTTCTGTCATTTTTCAGCTATTTAAATGTGTCTATTTTCTACTTTCTGTCATTGTTCAGCTATTTAAATGTGTCTATTTTCTACTTTCTCTCAATTTTTAGCTATTTAAATGTGTCTATTTTCTACTTTCTGTCATTTTTCAGCTATTTAAATGTGACCATTTTATACTTTCTGTCATTTTTCAGCTTCTTAAATGTGTCTATTTTCTACTTTCTCTCATTTTTCAGCTATTTAAATGTGTCTATTTTCTACTTTTGTTCAGCTATTTAAATGTGTCTATTTTCTACTCTTTTTTCTCTCTATTTCTCTCATTTTTCAGCTATTTAAATGTGTCTATTCTCTACTTTCTATCATTTCAGCTTAAATGTGTCTATTTTCTATTTTCTCTCATTTTCAGCTATTTAAATGTGACTACTACTTTCTATCATGCTGTCTATTTTTCTACTTTCATTTCAGCTATTTAAATGTGTCTATTTTTCTACTTTCTCTCATTTTCAGCTTCTTAAATGTGACTATTTTCTACTTTCTTCATAGCTTCTTAAATGTGTCTATTTTCTACTTTTCTCTCATTTTTCAGCTTAAATGTGAATCTTTTCTTACTTTCTGTCATTGTCTAGCTATTTAAATGTGACTATTTTATACTTTCCGTCATTTTTCAGCTTCGTAATTGTGTCTATTTTCTACTTTCTCTAATTTTTCAGCTATTTAAATGTGACTATTTTCTACTTTCTATCATTTTCCAGCTATTTAAATGTGTCTATTTTCTACTTTCTCTCATTTTTCAGCTTTTCTATTCTCTACTTTCTCTAATGCTTAAATGTGACTATTTTCTACTTTTCTCTTTTTTCAGCTTCTTAAATGTGTCTATTTTCTACTTTCTCTCATTTTTCAGCTTCTTAAATGTGAATCTTTTCTACTTTCTGTCATTGTTCAGCTATTTAAATGTGTCTATTTTCTACTTTCTCTCATTGTCCAGCTATTTAAATGTGACTATTTTATACTTTCTGTCATTTTTCAGCTTCGTAATTGTGTCTATTTTCTACTTTCTCTCATTTTTCAGCTATTTAAATGTGACTATTTTCTACTTTCTCTCATTTTTCAGCTTCTTAAATGTGTCTATTCTCTACTTTCTCTAATTTTTCAGCTTCTTAAATGTGACTATTTTCTACTTTCTCTCATTTTTCAGCTTCTTAAATGTGACTATTTTCTACTTTCTCTCATTTTTCAGCTTCTTAAATGTGAATCTTTTCTACTTTCTGTCATTGTTCAGCTATTTAAATGTGTCTATTTTCTACTTTCTCTCAATTTTTAGCTTTTAAATGTGTCTATTTTCTACTTTCTGTCATTTTCAGCTATTTAAATGTGACCATTTTACTTTCTGTCATTTTCAGCTTCTTGTGTCTATTTTCTAATGCTATTTAAATGTGTCTATTTTCTACTTTCTCTCATTTTTCAGCTATTTAAATGTGTCTATTTTCTACTTTCTGTCATTGTTCAGCTATTTAAATGTGACTATTTTATACTTTCTGTCATTTTTCAGCTTCGTAATTGTGTCTATTTTCTACTTTCTCTCATTTTTCAGCTTTTCTATTTCTACATTTTTCAGCTATCTATTTTCAAGCTTCTTAAATGTGACTATTTTCTACTTTCGCTCATTTTTCAGCTTCTTAAATGTGAATATTTTCTACTTTCTCTCATTTTTCAGCTTCTTAAATGTCTATTTTAGTTTTCTTCATTTTTCAGCTTCTTAAATGTGACTATTTTCTACTTTCTCTCATTTTTCAGCTTCTTAAATGTGTCTATTCTCTACTTTCTGTCATTGTGTAGCTATTTAAATGTGACTGTCAGCTATTAAATGTGATATTTTCTACTTTCTCTCATTTTTCAGCTATTTAAATGTGACTATTTTCTATTTTCTGTCATTTTTCAGCTATTTAAATGTGACTATTTTCTACTTTTCTCACAGCTATTCTATTTTCTACTTTCTGTCATTTTCAGCTAAATGTGTCTTATTTTCTATGTGACTATTTTTATACTTTCTGTCATTTTCAGCTTCTTAATTGTGTCTATTTTTTCTCTTTCTTTTTCAGCTATTTAAATGTGACTATTTTCTACTTTCTCTCATTTTTCAGCTATTTAAATGTGACTATTTTCTACTTTCTCTCATTTTTCAGCTTCTTAAATGTGAATATTTTCTACTTTCTCTCATTTTAAATGTGATATTTCAGCTAAATGTGATATTTTCTTCAAATGTGAATATTTTCTACTTTCTCTCATTTTTCAGCTATTTAAATGTGACTATTTTATACTTTCTCTCATTTTTCAGCTATTTAAATGTGACTATTTTCTACTTTCGCTCATTTTTCAGCTTCTTAAATGTGTCTATTTTCTACTTTCTGTCATTGTTCAACTATTTAAATGTGAATATTTTCTACTTTTCTGTGCTCAAATTCTCACATTGTTCCTTCAAGAATGTGGCTCAAATATAACACCACATGATACAGCCGGTGAGTGTGTCTTGTAATGTACAACGTGCCTTGTAATGTACAACAGCAGGTCAGCGTGTAGTGGGTCTGTGTCGTTGGGGGGGTTTATCCTCTTGCCCCAGTCGCACACGCTTCTCAGAGATGACGTGATGTCGGCGGACATTTGGATCTCTGACTGGGAAATAACGAGAGGAAAGATGATTTTTAATGGATAACGACACTAGCGATAAGTCAGAGTACATGTACAGCTGTGTAACTCATTTGGTGTGACCTACCTCTGGCTCCGACAGGATTATCATGCGAACCAGGTGCACGTGCATGTTGGCGCCCAGGGTCATGTCTCCTAACAGCTCTGAGGCCTAAGTGGAGATTGGTGCATGAGTCAGTTAATGATGTAATGGGTATTGTAAGTGTGTTCCCTGGAAGTGATCAAATATTTTTAACATTCATTACTGGATCGGACACAAGACTTGGGTTTCGCGACCCGGTCAGAGCAGGGGTCTTGTATGTGCCTTTTGCTCTACACTGCAAAAAAACTAATTTCAAGTCAAAATATCTCATCACACTTCATATAAGACAAAATCACCTAAAGAGTAAGATTTAAGTGAGATAAAGGTGCATCTTGACTATTTTTGTTACATGCAACAGTCGTTTTGAGTCACATCTCAGATGAAACAATGTCAGACGGTTTTTAAGCTGCTGTGTTATTTGTAAAAGACGAATCGTCTCGTTTTAAGAAATAGACTTCACCTGAATTAAGACCACAAATCTGCTTTATTGAAAACTGAGTCAGGAATGCTAACTTCAAGACATTTTGCCTCAAAATGCCAGTTTCTAATCTAATTTCAAGGAGGCGTTGGACTTAAATCTAGACCAGCGTCACAATTATAGAACTAAAAATGAGTTAAATACACTTGAAACAAATAGGATCACAAAAAAGATGCCACTTTTGAGCATCCCAAGCTTATTACGAGACACAAAACATCACAATACTAGTAAAATATAGCTAAAAAGAAGAGTTTTCCCAGCTAATTTCAAGTAAGGCTTAAATATAATGTCTTATTTCAAGAAATTTTACCAAAACAATTTTCACTTTGTTCCATTGGCAGATATCTTGTATTCATTTTTATTGCTTATGTTTTTGGAGTGGCCTTTTTCCAGTGATATGTCAGCTGGGATTGGCACCAGAGACCCTCATGTGGACGATAGAGCGGTAGAAGACGAATGAATGAACCAATGAATCTGTTTTTTTTTCCCCCTCGTACTTACGATATTGAGGTTGGTGAGGATGTATCTCTCCGTGTCCTGCTTGTGGACCTGCTGGACATCGGGGCCAACCACCACCAGCAGTTCCAGATGGGTGATGTCAGGCGTCGAGGCTGAGCGACGCGGCCGCCCGCTCTCTGCTGACAGAGGAACAAAACACGGTGGAAACAGGTCCAGGAAAGGTGTGTTCTTTTTTTAATATAGCTGACGCTGACCTGTCCCATCACATACCGGAGGCGTCAGTGGAAGAATCAGGAGAAGGAATTATGATTCTTTGACTGGACGAGTGATGAAACTATTAGAGAGGAACAAACAGGAACAGTATTTTTAGCTCCTTCACACACACACACACATACAACCTGTCACCTAAATTTAGATCTGTGGTTTACTGAATGAAAACACATATATATTTGAAGGCTCTTGATTTCTAAAGGCCAGTATTTCAAAGCAGTCGTCCTCAGGTCATGAGCTTTTTACTGTATGATAAACAGTTTAAGAGTTCAATGTACTTTGCAGAAGTCCCGGGCAGTGGAATCACTGCTGCTGCTGCTGCTGCTGCTGCTGCTGCTGTTTACCCGCAGCTTTCCACCTACCTCGTCCGGTGGAGATCTCATTAGAGCAGCGGAGCCAGGCCACGGCAACAGCAGACAGAGCAAAGTCATAAAAGCCATGTTTTCCAACCTCTTCCTGTGCGTCTATACCTGCTCTGCTTTAGTGCCGAGACAATATTTGATCCTCCTACTCCGAGAGGGCATGTGTAACATGTGTTTATGTAAACAGCCGGGGACCAAGGTTGATGAGTGACACACATATTTGCTCTGACTGCGGGGCCGAGAGGACAACCCTCGTTGGTTGTTTTCCCATTTGTCTTTCATCACGGAGCAATATAGAGGATGAAAGGGAATCAGCGGTGGCAGCTGCGTTGCGCTTAAATCCACCTTCGTGCCCAGACATTTCAAATCCCCCAGTCAACGCTGGAATCATTCTAATTATCTTGTGTCGGCTGTTAAAAAAAAGTGTTGTTGCTTGATGCGGCCATTAGAGGGCAGACACAATCCAAATTAGCAGAGACCAGAGTGCACACAGCAGAACATCAGACATAAAACATCATTTAGTGGATACAATTAGATTCTCTTATTCTCTGTAAGTATTTTTTTAAATGCAGATACAAATATAGAGTAAAACATTGGGTCCTAGTTTACTTTATCTCCATAAAACCAAGAATCCGGCCCATGTGCCATTAGTCTTCAGTCTGAATGAATATCTTTTTTCACACCGTCGCTGCTCTACTCCTAAACCCTCGATACCCTGCCGGGATTTACCGAGCACAACAGACTGCGATGAGTGTTGTTGGATCCTCGTTCCCATGTCTGCTCGGAAGAGGGGCGGGATTGCATATTTATGACGCCCTAAATTATATATACCCCGTCATATGGGACGCTCTGGAGGGCACGACAGACGACGCCTCGGGAAAATCTGGTTCGGTTGCGGTAAACTTCAGGAAGGAAGGAATTGTTTGTGGGGTGAAGAAAAACTATCTCTGCTATTCTATCAGTCAGAGTTAGATTGATACAGTGTCATTTCTGGTCATTCTAACTGTTTAAATCTTATTATTAAACCATTCAAACTGTAAACATGTCATTTTAGATCGTCTTTATATTCAGTTGCCGATGAAGCATTCAGCTCCACACGACTGCATTTCTCTATTTAGCGGTATTTTAGATCTTATGTTGCCCGGCAACATGACTCACCCAACACAGGAGGATACGTCTCATGTGAAGACAGACAGAGACGACAGTGATATTGCTCTAGTAAAGCGAGACAGGTGAAGTAAATTCTACCACAGTTGTTCACCAGTACCAAAGTATACACTTTCTATTCACACCCACCCCTGCGCTGCTGCTGTATACACATAAACACTCCCTCAGCCCTTGCGTCTGGAGACTGTTTGACAGTTTTACCAACGACTGTCAACGAAAAGTAACTGAAGTCAGTGTGAAAAGACGCCAGGTATCGCTAGAACACGTCCTGTCTTTAGAGATTTCACAAACGGGGGGGAAAAAAACCAAAAACAGTGTTGAATCATGAAATAAAGAGAGGTTTTTCCTTGAATAAACAAAACAGATGAGTGATAGTTCCACACGCCTGCTGATAGTATTGCTGGGCAGAGCCTGTTGTCAGCATGCAAATACTGTGACATCACCAAGGCCAAACAGAGGCAGGCTAACGCACTCAGGCTAACTTTTCTCAACATTTTTGTATGCAGATGTGGTTAAAATGACTTTAGTTTTATTCCATTTTTTCAGATTCACTGATGTGACGCGGCCTTAGCTTGTAAAGGGATTGGCCTCTGTTTGCGTTTCATTGACACTGTAAATGATTCATGTCTGCAAAAACCCCCTGAAGCATTAATACTTTACTTTACAATAACAATTCACTCACTCACTCGTTCTTCTACCGCCCGGGGGAGGCGCTGGTGCCAATCCCAGCTGACATAGGTTCATCAATCATCAATATTATGAATCATAATATCTAGAGCGGAAACTATTAATCGATTACTAAATGAATCGACAACTATTTTGAATTATGAAGCTTTTTTCATAATTAAAACTAGATTTTCAATTGTTTAAGCTTCTTAAATGTGAGTATTTTCTTCATTTCTTTGCTCTGGAGAATAAAAAAAATCATTAAAAGTGAATCATTTCAGTTTGTGGACAAAACAAGACATTTGAGATCGTCGTCATTTCCAGGTTTGACGAACACTAAACAGCATTTTTTAAGGTTGTCTGATATTTAATGGACCAAACGATGAATTGAGAAAATAATTGTTAGTATGAGCTCTAATAATATCCAAACACAGCACAAGGATCTTGCTAATAAGGCCATAATGGCAGAGCAATAACACAATAACACACTATATAGCAAGTGATATTGTAAACAGAAGGTCTAAATCTGGACTCGGAGAAGCTGCATCTCTGTTCAAAGTTTGCCGTGTGACTATTTATAAAACTGCCAGAGTGACGGATCAGATGTTATAGCCACACATAAAAATATCACCACCAAACGGCCTCATAAAATCCAAATCCTCCTCTCTGCTAATTAAGACCGGCACGGTGTTGATGGTGTATTGACAGCGTTTGAGATAATAATATTCCAGCATGCAGAGCAATACTGAGGCTGGTGGAAGTCAGAGGCAAGGCAAGATTATGGAGATGTTTTCCAAACAGTGGTGTCCTGCCAGCAGTCTCCCATCTGTCAGCCTATCCTAGCAATGTGAAGACACTACGGGGGCTTTTAATTATGCCCCTGCAGCAAAGACGACGATCTAATGATCGCCATGTGTGTTTCTGATAAATATCTGCAAGTACGAGTGCTTTTCTAGTCCGTCTCTGAACGAGAGGAGGACAAAAAAAAAAAAAGGAGAGAAACGACTGTCAGTGTTTTGGGAACGGGAGTTAAACGATTTATTTTTAACTGCACTTCTCTCTGCCCGAAAACGACTGCATCACGATACATGAGAGTGGAATAAACTAAACGTGTTTCCCGGGTGACGTCTCTCAGCAGTGCAGCAGTAAACACCACAGCCCACTGATATAGATGGAAATCATAGTCGTCGTATACGTTTTCCATCCAAACCAAGTGGAATTTATGGAATTGCGATATTTGCGAGAATAAATGGATGGTTTTAAACTGCACTGGTGAAATAACCATGAGTTTATAAGTACAACTAAAGGTAAATTATGCATCTAGAAATCTGATGAGGAATCTGTCATTGATTTACCTCTTTCTATCTCCAGCCTTTTATTCACTACAGTAGCTGCAGTTGGAGGGACTGCAGGGAACGACACTGAATGCTAAACTGACCAAGTCAGACTGGCTGAATGGACAAAGCTCCCAGTGGGATACGTATGTCGTAGAATAAGGCTTTTTGCAGTTTATTGGAGTGAGCATGTGCTGGTATGGCGCTGACGTAAGATGCTGACATTTAATAAACGGTACACGGTCTATAGAGGTCTGACTGGAGAGGTTGTACTCTCGGAGTATGATGAAAAAGTGATAAATGACTCGTCTTTGCATCTTTTGTGCAGCTTAATAAGTGATCGATGCATCTGCAGGCTACACGACATTCACTCCTGTCTCTCTTCTTTAGAAAATATGGCAGTCGAACTTAAATTATTTTTCCCTCAATCCAATACAGCAGGGTTTTGTCTGCTGGCCTTGGTTTCACCAAATCAGTAATTAACAGTATTGCTTTGTTTTGGACAGACTACATTTATTGTCTAGTCCCCGATCGACGAGACAGGTGACACATCTGTACAATGTGGGGTATCACATTAAAGTTTTGAAAATAACTTTTCATTCCTATTTTAAATCAGATCAGATACGTGAGACTTCTGGGAGCTTTGACAAGCAAAAGAGCTTTGAAAACAGCTTTATCATATGATACGGAATGAAGATGTGAAACAAAAATAACCCCGGAGCCATTTTTAACACAAAGTATGTGCGCAGAGCTTAAGAGGAAGAAGTATCAGAGTCAAAATAAGACAATGTTTTTATGAAATTTGATTTTCTGACTCTCATATCTTGTTATCTCCGCCAATTTATGATAAGACTTTATTAATCCCACCACGGGGAAATTCACAGTGTGTGTTAATGGGAGTGTATAATTCATACTTGTGTGTAACTCATTTCTACGGAATTCTGAGTAAATACCAAAACAGTGCAGATGTCCATACATGACGTACGTCCATGTGCTCCCACGACACCCCCACGCCTCTGCTATGCAGTTGCAATAAGCAACTAAGCAGTAATTAATCCTGTCAATGTCAGAAGTAAAAAACAATTATGAACCTTTTTGTGTGTGCTGCTTGGCATTTTCGGCCATCATAATTAGGGCCACGTTAAATAGGACCTCCCTCCACCCACATATAATTAAACCTAATTGACCCATAAATGAAGATAACATCGTGTGCAATGTCAGAGCGCTGCAAATATCACAACACATGAAGAAAAAACACGCCGCAAATATCACAACACAACACATGAAGAAAAACACACTGCAAATATCACAACACAGCATGTGAAGAAAAACACACTGCAAATATCACAACACAACACATGAAGAAAAACACACTGCAAATATCACAACACAACACATGAAGAAAAACACACTGACAGAAGAAAAACACACTGCAAATATCACAACACAGCATGTGAAGAAAAACACACTGCAAATATCACACACATGTGCAAATATCACAACACATGAAGAAAACACACTGCAAATATCACAACACATGAAGAAAAACACACTGCAAATATCACAACACAGCATGTGAAGAAAAACACAAAATATCACAACACAACATGAAGAAAAACGCTGCAAATATCACAACACAACACATGAAGAAAAAACGCCGCAAATATCACAACACAACACATGAAGAAAAACACACTGCAAATATCAACACAACACATGAAGAAAAACACACTGCAAATATCACAACACAGCATGTGAAGAAAAACACACTGCAAATATCACAACACAACACATGAAGAAAAACAGCTGCAAATATCACAACACAACATGTGAAGAAAACGCTACAAATATCACAACACAACACATGAAGAAAAGCGCTGCAAATATCACAACACAACACGCGAAGAAAACGCTGCAAATATCAAACACAAAGAAGAAAACACGCCGCAAATATCACAACACAAACATGAAGAAAACACACTGCAAATATCACAACACAACACGTGAAGAAAACACGCTGCAAATATCACAACACAACACCGGAAGAAAAACACGCTGCAAATATGACAACACAACACGTGAAGAAAAAACACACGCAAATATCACAACACAACATGTGAAGAAAAACACTGCAAATATCACAACACAACATGTGAAGAAAAACACGCTGCAAATATCACAACACAAACGGAATAAAACACGCTGCAAATATCACAACACAACACATGAAAACGCACGCAAATATCACAACACAACACGTAAAGAAAAAACACGCTGCAAATATCACAACACAACACATGAAGAAAACACGCCCAAATATCACAACAAAACACATCACACCAAATATCACAACACAACACATGAAGAAAACGCAAATATCACAACACAACACATGAAGAAAAAAACATGCTGCAAATATCACAACACAACACATGAAGAAAAACACGCCGCAAATATCACAACACAACACATGAAGAAAAACGTGCCACAAATATCACAACACATAAAAAGAAATAAAACATGTACTGAAATAAAACAATGTTTGGATTGACTTCATGTAAGTGTTTCCATGTTTCCTGTTGAGTTTGGGGAGGTTTTAAAACGTCGCACATATATTTTTTTAGCCGACCAAATATTGAAACACTTTTATCGCCTCGATAAATAAGAGGCGCTCACTTTGAAAGACACAGCGACAGGAAGCGCCACATGGTTGCAGTCCCCTGAGCTGCACTGTAAAGAGGACATGTCGTCTCACCACTGGAAAAAAAAAAGAAAGCCTTAAACAGTGTAGGCGTAGCATGCCGCAAATTGCTTGGAGCCTCGAGTTGAGAGGACCTTCTAAAATGGTTGGTAAATTGTAAAGACACCAGAGACGGCAACAACATCATGGTAAGAAAGCCCTTAATGAGGCCATGTTCTTTCTGCCAAGAGCTCGCTATTATGAGAGCAGCAGCTCAGTCCCCTTGGTCGTATTTTCTGCCCCCTCTTTTTTAAAATCAATGAATCTACTGCATGGGCGAGAATTGTGCGACTATAATGGACTGTGCAGTGGTACTGAAATAGAATGGAGAGGAGATGAAAAGGCTGCTTCCATGTGCCTATTTTGCCTGAAAGTCATTCATAAACGCAACATTTTGGACATTGGAGGGAGCCTATACTCCCAGACCATTGTTAAATGAGTTCACACAATGGTGAATAAGCCTATCAACTCTCTCTGTATTTCATAATGAGACACGGTAAACAAGTACCTCTGAGATTTCCTTTTAAAACATCAATATACCTTCATATGTATTCAAGACCTTAAGCTGTCATGGACACATTCACTGTAAATATGTCTCTTGGTGCTTATGAAATGAACATTTCCACATATTTTGTCAATTTTGTACATATTGGATGAAGGAGGACAAAACATAGGTTGTGATATAGGGTGACCAGGTGTCCCGTGTATTGAGACAATGTCCCACATTTTAATATTCGGCTCTAGACCGACACTTTTCCAAAAGTAAATGTATAACTCCGATCTCATGACGGCTGTCAGAGCAGAGCTGCTATAGACTGATGTCAATCATCCTGTCAAACGCAGGGCGGCCCCTCCCTCTTGTTATGGGTAAAGTTCGAGTTGGTCACAAATTATACAGATTTTTGAAAAAGATTTGAAGGTGAAGCAGCTGAAGGACATTTTTGAGTTTACAGATCAACAGAGGGGGGGAAATAATTCTGTGTTTATCTTTCGTTATTGACATTTTTGCCTTACCTCTACAGGTAACGGCCGTTCCACATTGTCCCACATAGAATTTCTCCTCGTCGTCCTCCTCGACTTTGTTGGGCTCAGGTCACCTCATCCATCGCAGTGGTTAGTCGTTTGTTCACTAAGACCAAAACAGAGGCAAAACAAGGCGATCAGAGATGGCAGACCCCATTCACGCAAGCCTCCGTCGGCCTCTGTTGGTCATATTAGCAAGTGTGGAAACACAGACAGACAGACGGACAGAGTCACTAAAACCAAGTAATAATAACATTGGCAACAACAAAAATGATATACCCCTTCACAACTTTTTAAAAACCTGGTGCCACAGCTGGTTGCTTTTGCCTCGGGCCCCCAAACTTTCTTGGAGCGGCCCTGTTTATAATTTAATCTGGTAATTGATTATATGCTCAGTGGCTCAGTCAGGCAGTGAAAACCTGAAATAGCTAAACCGCATGTAAACGCTGGTTGCCTCGCAGTGAGGGCAGAGTAAACCTTCACTTCGACATGAAATGACACGTGTAAACGCTCATACAAAGGGCTGAGTGTGTGTGTGAGTGTGTGAGTGCGTTCGTCTCCGGCTCTGCCAGCAGCAACGTCACAGCCTGACGGAGGCGCGGCGGCGGCGGCAGCGGAGCAGACAGGCAGACGGTGGCGGCGGCAGTGGCAGCAGCAAGCGGCGGTAGCAGCAGCAGCAGCAGCAGTGTAGTCGCTCTCTCCGGAACTCAGCGGAGGAGGCGGCGGCTCTGTGCGTCAGGACGACTCCACGCTTGTGCTGCGAAGGTAAACCCACTACTTTGACATGCTTTTTATTCATATAAAGGTGTTTCCTTAAGTCGGCTAATTAGTCAACTAGCTCCAAGTCACGGCGTGGGCACGGAGTCTACATCGACTAGCAGGCAGCCATAAACTGTGTTGCTATGGTGCTGCCGGGCAACATCCCACACTGCTGCCTCCCGTCTACCGACAATAAACACACCGAATACGTGTGAACACTTTGGTTTGTGTTCATTCGACCATTCATCGATTATGAATGTGTGTGTTTGTTAGCCACCTGTTTCTGTGACGCTCGCGCAGACTTAACGCCACATCATGACGGCTAATTCCACCGCATGTGTGTACTTTAAGCGGCCGCTGCACTTCTCTGTCTGCCGGCGGCGTCCAGCTGCTCTGGCGGAGGGGAGAAAGGTCGTTTGGCTGTTGCGAGTGTTTTTCCAGTCAGTGCTCGTGCTTTCTGTCGCTCCAGGTGACTCCGCTGTCCATTCACCATTCAAAAGCAGCCCGTAAAACTGCGGGTCGTGGTCCACAGATGGGCGTTAAGGAGATAGGGCTGGGGAAAATATCTAGTATAAACTGTATATATAAAAGTCAAACTTCATCCAACATTGCTGTGTATCAGATTTATAAAATTATATATAACACAAAATGTTAATCTTAAAGGAATTTTTAGTTTTGTATTACCAAAATATGGCTAGTATTTTTGAAAAAGTGTGCTTCCCAACCTCAGTTTCCCCAGAGTTGAGAAATATCTGTATTCTTTTCTTTGTTACATGCCACTGTAACTGTTAGCAAAGATGGCGGACACTGTTTACATTCTGGGAACGAGGTCCCGCCCCCTTACGAGTGGGTCTAAAAAAGTGCGGAATTAGCATTGCAGTTTCAAGCCTCGGACCAAATGTCACTGATGGGTACGTAACAAAAAAAAATTGAATGAAGCTATTTTTCTGAGGTTGGGAAGCACAATTTTTCAAAAATACTAGCCCTATTCTAGTAATACAAAGCTAAATGCTAATCGGTGAAGTATTCCTTTAACGGCGCAATGCATGGATGAGAATCTAAAGATATAATGTGTTTCCAATATAAACACTGGAACACAGAACAATGACATTTGTTCTGTGTTCATCAGCAACAGCAATATATGATTTGTTGATGCTCCCGTGCATAACTTTATTATCTGAGTAATTACGTATAAAAATGATATTGCGGCTTGTTGCAGCCGCCTTGCTGCTTTACTAGCGCCTTGATGCTGGTGCGCTTGCTCCTTGCCTCCGTCCGTCCGTCCGTCCGTCATGACACTAAATGAATGACTTCTTGTGCAGTGTGTGGGTGTTGCTGGGTGACACCAGTTTCCAAACATTGGCATACAGACAAATGCCGTTGCGCGGAGATGATTTGATGATTTGACACAACATAGGGCTATTCAGTTCTGGCCTAGAATAATTATTTTGATCGATATTGAGACAATGATTATTCATCTGGGGACATTTCCCGTTTACTTAACTACTGTTTAATATAATCTGTGCCTCCAACCCTCTGAAGTTTGGTGTAAAACAAAGCAAATGTATTCCCCTTTATAACAGTTGTCTGTCTGTGTGTCATAGAGTATAAGTAATATCCAGGACAAACACAGGATGGTGATTACTGGCATGGCGTCCCTCAGACGGACATCACTGACCATGGATGTGAAGAGCAGATGTTCGCAGTGAAGGTGCCCGAGTACAAACACAGTACTTTGCTTTTTCTCTTAAACCCAGACAGCTGTTGCGGCGAGGCATCGGCGCGCACCAACGTCGAAGCCTGCGATACAAAGAAATTCCATTATTTCCTCGTCTGCTGTCTGCTGTGACAGTGCGAGAGCAAAACTCACCATTCTGTGCTGTTGTGAGGCCAGGAAGGAGAGAGCATTATGAGTCAGAACGGAGCAGAAAAGAAAACTGTCACTCTTCAAATCCGCCCATAAGCCCGGCAGACAGCGCACATGCTTATTTTAAGAACATGACCAGATCCCTTTTTTTTTCTCTCCGTTCAGCTGGCATCTAGAATGTGGCACCATGTAGGGACGTTTGGTCTTTTTGCTTTTCCTTAAATGATTACAGAGACGGTTTACTTTTTCTTAGACTGTTATGTCTGCGTACTATTAGAGAGGGTTCAGTGGGAGGGGATGCATCCAAGGCGAGCTCTGTTCATTGTGTTATAGTTTACACACGGCCTTATCTCAGCTGTCAAGAGGGAGGATTCTTTTCTACAGTAACTTACCCAGCGCTATAGAGATAGTGGTGAGAAAGGAGGGGTGGGAGGAGTGACAAGAACAGGGAATGACTGTGAGCGAGTGAGCGCGCTTAACCCAGCCACTGAGTGACTCTTGTATCCAAGGACGAAGGTAGCAACGCATCCGAACGCCACTCTCCGCCCACGGACTGCTGTGAAGACATGAGGACATATAGGCACTCGGCAGCACTTGTATAGACTCAACAACATTCCAGCCCCTCTTTGCGAGGTTTCCCGGCGCTCCGACTCGTCCGTCAGATCGATAGCGATAAACTCGCCGAGCTTGTTTGAATGGAAGTTATTTCTGTTTGGTTTTTCCCACTTACTCCGTCAGCGCTGTTGCACCTAAAACTGGCCCACGTTTGCTGTATGTGTTTGGCAGAGGAGCAGATCGGAGAGGAGGTAGTAACAGGTGCGACGTGCCAACGTGGATTTGGAGGTGCGGAGGAGCGCTGAAGATCATGGGTAAATCCAACAGCAAGCTCAAACCCGAGGTGGTGGAGGAGCTGACGAGGAAAACCTACTGTGAGTAACGTCGCGTCTTTTTTTTTCAAAGGAAATCCTGCAACAACAACAAGAAAAATCTGTTAAAGGAACATCCATTTTAATGTTGCAGTCAGATTTCAAATTATACACCGACTGTTTTCTACTTTACATTACAAACCCTGTCTGCTGGGATAATGTGATGATGCCGCAAACAGTTTCTCATTATCAATAAACTAAATGCCAGCTGGGAGCAGGGGCCTCTGTTTGATCTAAATTTGCATTTAAATGTTGGATAGCAAACTGTGAAGGGATTTATGAACTTGGAGATGCTGAGGATGTATATAATTATCAAGTTTTTTAGATGAGGATGTGGTTAAATACGAAGCTCCTGGACCCTCTGTTTATGTAAATATTTAATGAATGTACCCCCAGACGGATAGATTGAGGAAATATGAAGAGATATTTGATTATTAATACATGATTACTAATGGAATGACAGCGTAGAGACTCACAGAAATGGTGGAACGTAAAGCCGGGCCCACATGGGTTCTTGTCAGGACACTGCAGATTGACAACACTATCCAGCACTATCTTATTTACTTGTGATCCTTTCTATTTTCAAAATTTACGCAGAGACCTATAATTCATAATTAGTGTCAAGATGTACGCTCGGAAGACGCCGTGTTCATCACTCGCACGTTATTCCTGGCCCACGGCATTATAATGATTATTATTTTAGCGGTACAGTGTGCAGGTGTGGGTGGGAGTTGACATCCATGGGCTGCTCACTGACAGAGTTGTTTTTTTTTTTTTATGGGGAGTCTTTCCACAGCAGAACCTAGGAAGGCTGTTGTGGCAGGAAATTACTGTGGAGGAAAATTGGGCTTCGTGCTGGGCTGGGCTGCTTGCTGCTGTCCTCTCACTCACGCCCTCTCTCTCTCTCTCCCAGTCTTTTTCTCTCTCTCTCTCTTCCTTTCTTACCCTTTCACCCTGCCTCTCTGACTGTATCCCCTAATTGCCCTCTTTGAGCAGGGAATAGAATAGTATAATTAGGATCTTATCTGGTTAGTATTGCTAAGAGGGGGCACCAAGCATTCTCTCCCAGCATGACCCTTCTCCCTTCTTGTTGCTGAACTCGAAATTACTCTATCATTTCTGCTTCCCTTCATCCTATCGCCTCGTTCTCTCCCTCTCGCAGGAGAAGCTTTGTCATTTGTCATTTTAGTCGACACTTATCTTTGGCTCTTGACAGATTTGGGACTTGGTACATTTATCTGTGTATTTTTTGTTGGTTTCTGTGGTAGAGGAAGTAGGATGTTTTGTTTTTTTCCCCTTAAATCCCCCAAATAATGCCCTGTGTGTTGATAAGTATCCAGTAAGGACAGGCCCTAAGTAAAGTCTGAATATCTGTTGTTGTCCATCTAGTGCTTTGCTGTAGCTCTCAAGGAAGTAAATGCCCTTTTGATTTCAGTGAAGGCTTAAATAGACAGTATACTTAAGAAAAGGTTGCAGCCTCGTTGTACTTCAGGGAGTTCCATTCGCCCTGTGTGTGTGTGTGTGTGTGTGTGTGTGTGTGTGTGTGTCTTTGTCTGTTCTGGCATCGCACCGAAAGACCAGCAGTCCTATTAAAATGCCTGCAGGTTATAGGCTGTGCCCCGTGTAGCAGCACGATGATTTTGTACGTTGTCAAAGCCATGAGCAGGCTTCCCAGTGACAGGCTACAAGCTGGATGTGTGCATGCAGACCCTGCAGGGCCAGGGCCGCGCTGAGTGGACCCTGCACTCTCCTGATTGCATTATTGCTCATTGCGTCTGACTGAGTTATGTAATAACATTTTTATTATTAAATCATAGTCATGGTAAATTGCCCCGAATTTTTTTGACTACACTGACTTTTGAGGCCAATTTAATGGTAGCTTGGTGGATTTTTGTGAGGTTGACCCTGACATTTATTGCCTGGGAAAGGGTCACATGACGAGTTTCTTGGTGGAAACGCTAAGCAGAACAAATTGAGGCCGAGATATTTGCAAGAAAGATTACCTCACCTGGCCTGCTTATTTATAGACTCTCATAGTGGAGTATTTGTGTCAACCTCATTGTTAAGTTTTACAACAATCGTACACATACTGTACAAATGTCTCTTTGCAGCTTTGTTGTTTTCATGTGTGTCAAATTCTGTGATCAGTGGCATTTGGATTGGAATGATGTGACTGGAAGTTGGTCTTATATACACAGTATAATTAAGTATAATTCATACGACATTGTCTTAAATAAATAAATAAATAAACCTGGTGTAGTAGACCTTTTTCACTGCAGATTTTTGTTAGGACATTACATTAATGAGGGTTCCACTCTAGGTTTAAGCTAAATACTTGACTCTATAACCTGTAGAAGAGGTTTTTTGTTTTAAAACATACATCCCATAATTTCTGGATGGGTTCCAATTCTACGACGGAGTATTAGGGCCACATTGAGAGAAAAAAAAATTCACAGACTTCGAGAATAAAGTCATAGATTTACAATAATAAAGTCGTAAATTTACCAGAATAGTCGTAAATTTACGATTTAATAAAGTCGCATTATTCTAACCTGTTTTAGAAGAGGAGAGTTGTTATAATGAGAGTTGTTGAGCATTTTGTAGAATTGGACTTTAAAATAGGTTTGACAAACAAGGAGATACTTCATCTTTTGGCACATCAGCATCACCATTGTGATAAGTATCAGGACTTTATAAAGTACAGGCAAGAAAATGCATCCGCAGAGGGAACCAGGCGGACTTCGCTGCTTTTGTGGAGGGGGAAATAACTGGAAAACTGGTCGACTGCAGGGTTATCGGTGGATGCATCGGAGGGGTTTTGTGGTTTCTCAAGTAACAATCCGACTGATAATTAAGATTTTGGATCCAGAATTTACGACTTTATTCTCGTAAATTAAGACTTTATCCTCGAAGTCTGTGAAACTGTTCTCAATGTGGCCCTAATACTCGGTCGTACAGTTCAGTGATTGAGAAATAATTATACTGTATGGTCATTAAAGCATTGCTGAAACAACAAATCTAATCGCGGCCTCAGACTTTTACACAGTGCTGTTTTGTGTGTGTGAAGCAAATTCTGAATAATAGTAAATTTGATTGATTTGTCCAAGTTTGCTTTGCCTGTATTTTCTTGTCCTTCTCCCACTTTGCTCCTGTGTTGTATACGTTTGGAGTAACCATGACAACGACCGGTTCAAGGTTAAATATTAGAGGACATTATCAATTAACTCACCAGCTCTTTGTTGTGTTTATATGCCTTGCGTTGCCTCAGGCCCAACACAAGTGCTAGTAGATGACGTCTATCCTCAGACTTAGGGCAGCATGAATTCAGAAAGTCTCTCTCAAAGGACACAAGGTTAAACCAAAGCTATTGATTTTCAGCCCTTGTTTTCATTAGTAACCTCAGGAGCCAGGATGCTAAAATTGCTTAGGGTGGAGAAAGTAGAGAAGAGACAAGGGAAAGCCATGAGGGATTGGTTGATAAGATACTGGCAGATACAGGTGCTTGTGTGGGCACGATAACACATCCCACCTCCTAAACTGCTGTCTTTCTTAAATGTGTGACTGACCTTCATCTTCTCAGCCTTGTTTGTCTTTTTGTGGCTCCCTGGGGTTTACTCCCACTTGTTCTCTGTCGTGCTGGTCAGGAGAAGTAATTAGTCATCTCCTCTGATAGTGTGCGTGAACTCGCGGGTTCCGCAACTCGCAGCTAAACGCGACTAGTTTGTAATAATTACATGTTGACATCGTTGAATATTTTTGGTCACATTAGAAGCTATGTGTTAGAAAGGAGTGGGCCAAGATGATTAATGATGCTACTACAGTACTTGGCGCCCGTGTTGTCTCTTGAACAACCAAAGTTTTTTCTTGAAACTAATGTTTGTCTTTATTTTCTCTTACAGTTACAGAGAAAGAGGTGCAGCAGTGGTAAGTGTGTGCATTTGTCTTTAATGTGACTTGTTTTATTGCTTATGTCTGACTGGGCATTTATGTCATTTACCAGCAGAGCTTTAAGAGTGTCTTGTATCCGCCATCTTTGCTAACAGTTACGCTAACAGGACCAAGTGTCACTGGTGGGCACGTAACAAAGAAAAGAATGAAGATATTTCTCAACTCAGGGGAAACTGAGGTTGGGAAGGATAATTTTTCAAAAATGCTACCCCTGTTCTAGTAATACAAAGCTAAATGCTAATCAGTTACACTAACAGGACCAGGTGTCCTGTTAGTGTAACTGTTAGCAAAGATTGCGGACACTGATTACATTCTGGGAATTGAGGTCCCGCCCCTTTATGAGTGGGTCTAAAAAGTGCGGAATTAGCGTTGCAGTGTCACTGGTGGGCACGTAACAAAAAAAAGAATGAAGATATTTCTTGACTGGAAGATATTTCTTCATTGGAAACTGAGGTTGGGAAGCACAGTTTTTCAAACATACTACCCCTATTCTAGTAATACAAAGCTAAATGCAAATCAGTGAACTGTTCCTTTAAGTCAATTTTGATCAAGGATTGGTTTATTTTTAGTCTATTTACAGTTGTTGTGACACTACCCCGATGACAGATATAGAAAATAGAACGACTTTGAAGCCTTACTGAGGTCGAGTGACTGTAGAAGCTGATAACACTCGTATAAACATTCCCATGATGCAATCCAACAACATTGTTTGGTCTATTTTTAAAAACAGATAACTGATATAAAAGGAAAGGAAAGTTTTTTTCCACAAAGAAACTCACAAAGAGGATGGTGATTTGTAATCCTTCCTGTGAGCCAGATTGACCTGCACCAGCATAATCTCGTAGAGGTCTGGCCTGTGTCTCCTCTCAGCCTGCGCTCGCAGTGTTCTACTACATCTACTTACATAAATCACAATGAAACACATACAGTACACCAACGAGACACCTTGTGCCAGCTTAGGTCTCAGTGCTGTCGTAAGAATGGCCATTATTGTTCAGGTGTGTTTTTTCTGAAGGCTGCGGGCAAACGGACGAGAGACAATGCATCTTCATTACAGTGGTGACTCAACCAAAAGTGTAGTAGTTGCTTTTTGCCCAATACACGCTGCTGTTAGGCTATTGTCTTTCTGGAAAATGCAAAACAAAGCCTTAGTGTGTTGTCAGAGGAGCGAGCGATGTAATAAAGTGTTCACACTTCAGTTCTTTTGCATTTCACGACCTAATTTTGCATGCATGAAAAAGAAAAGAGCTCTGCCTCAAGAGCGAGTCGACGTTTGAGGGGGGAATGAGTGGTGCTGGGGCACATTCACAGCTACACACTGCACAGCACAGCAGCAGCAGCATTAGATATCACCGGGCATTGGCACGTCCAGAGCCTTAAAACAGGCATGTCACTGGATCTGCCTCGGCCCCCCCCCCACCACCACCTCCGCTCGTCTTAATCCCTCAACCCCCAGGCTGTTCAGTCAGTTAGCTCAGCATCACACTGTCTTTCACAAGAAAGTTTGCATGAGTCTTCACTTGAAGATCAGCAGCAATCAACACGGCGGAGTGTGAGGGATGAGAGGGAATTTCACCAGGGGAAATGCCAGATGGCGTGTAATTAGAGCACAGGCACAGACACAGAAGAATTAGCGGGGTTCGATAAATGCCATTGTTGTGCTTTAAATGTGTTCTCCTTGCAGGGAACATCATTAATATGCTTGGGGCTCACCTGAAATCAATGACAAAAATGCCATAGCGCAGTGATGTTCCGGCCAGCTGGGCAGCAGCAAGAGAAAGTTCCCGTACAATGCTTTAGCGAGGCCACCATGGTGGATGCCAAGGAGCTGAGCTGGTGCCAGTAATAAATACTGTATCCTCATGCTGGCTCTCACAGTCGAGTCTGATGCACAGTGTCACGTCTGCTGTGTCCCTGCAAGTACAAAGTGTGGTTGCAGTATTATTACACTACATCAAGTACAGTGTGTGTGTGTGTGTCTTAGCACCAGTGTCACCAAGTCAGACTTCTTGCACTCGATAACTTCTTTGCAAATGAGTGATTAACAGCAAACGGCGTGCATCGTGCAATCGTTTGCACCTTGACAGTGAAACGCTGAGAGGGTTAGCAAAATAAACAGCCTGTACCATTCCAGTTGTTGGGGTACCAAGCACAGAAAATCACGTAAGACGTCACAGCCTTCTCTCAAACAAAGCCTCGTTCTTGATGCTATTCAGTGACCCTGACTTGGCTCGGACTCACTTACACTCACAATGTGTTAGACAATATCAATACACTCAACTGTCACAATATTCCATTGTGTGATCGATTCTTTGAAGCCAAATGGAAATATTCCCGACAGTGATTTTGTGTTGTATTTAAGCCTCCAACCACTAGTTGGCACCAGGCCACACTATATAAATAAAACTATACATTGTTTGCTATGTATAGCCTTGCATATAGTATTCCAATAAATCACAATATATCTTCATATCTAATAAAATGAAGGTCAAATAATTTATTTTTTTTAAATAATGAAAATGACAATAGACTAAAGAGGGATTGCATTAATTAGAGGTCTTTAACCATTTTTTTTTGGCAATTTTTCATTGCAGAGCATGTTTTCATAAACATGTTAAAGTTATCAGTGAAGTGACACATTGTGGTCATTTTATGAGTCAATATAAACTTTAAATTAGGTTCATGATTAACTCATATTTTGATGATTTTCTTGATTAATAAATGTTGTAGCCATCCAATCTTTCACAAACCTCAAAATGACAATTTTCTTTATTTAGCGATGAGAGAATTTGAATTATCGCACAAAGGACCTGCGCTGTTTTATACCCAAAACAGTGAAGTCAGAGGTGTTCACCTGTGTTTCTCACGCAGTGAAGATTATTATGACACGTGTATCTTTGTCATTACCGTCATTTTTCTACTGCTGCATCTTAATGACACTGACTGAACAATAAGACACCTGGAACCACTAAGGGCATGCGGATCGTCTACTGCTCCTGAAACGTAAATTAGAGAATCCGTCGTCTTGACTGCCAAAACAAATCAGACTGTGAGTGCAGGTGCACTGCCTCACAGATACAGACTATTCTGTTCTTTCTCTTTTTGCTTGAAGCGTTCCCTAGGCCATAATATAACACACACACACACACATTAAGTATGTTACAGTTTCATTTAGCCTTATAGATATAATATTCCCTGGTCCCTCATGAGGAGAAATGACCATCAAATATAGGTGAAACGGTTTGGCTTTGTATTATGATATGCATTGTATGTTGTGCACGTTGAATACCAATGAGGTTGTACTCTGCATGATATAGAGCGAGGCTTTCATTTCCCTGCATCTCCAGATAATTCAAATGTGAGAATTACATGGTTCTCTGCTTGCTGAACTTCCAGTGTCTCATCAGCCAGTCCCTCTGTCTCTTTGACTATGGGAAGCTGTCTTCGTTATCTCTCGGGCAGATTAAAAGTAAAGAGTTTTAAGCGGAGTGAAGAGACAGAATGTCAGTGGAAGAAGATCTCTCTCGACCTTCATTACTCTCTCTGGCCTTAATTACAGAATCTCATGAACATACAGTGCTTCTTTGTGTGGACTTTTTTTTTTTGCTCTTGATCAAGAGTAAAAAGCTCTTTTGCAATTCTTTTGATAAATAGATACAATTATTTCTGTAAAGGCTCACACTCTCCATTGCTCACTGACCTGACTTACAAGGAAACTACCTTCCACTGAGTGACTGTGCTTGAAATTGCTTATGAAACGCGTCTATATTTAGGTTAATAGAGATGTTGAGTTGCCCTCGAGAAATGTCGTTTCCACTGGCGAGAGGAAGCTGTCAGACTTATCTATCATCTATGCATATTATCAAAGAAGGAATAGGACGTAATTTGATTAGAGTTAACCACTCCGGGCCTGCTATTGAATTAAGGCAATTGTCTTATCAGTGAAAAAGTGAACAAGACAAATGGCTTTTACCTTTTTGATCTTCTATCGTGACTCATGGCCGCTGGGTAACTTCCCTTTCCTCATCGCTTTCCATTTCTGTCTTGATTATCTACATTATGAATGACATTTCACCTCTTAAAATAATCTCCATCTCTGCTTTGTGTTTCCAGGTACAAAGGCTTCATTAAAGACTGTCCGAGTGGGCAGCTGGACGCTGTGGGCTTTCAGAAGATATATAAGCAGTTCTTTCCTTTTGGAGATCCCACAAAGTTTGCTTCCTTTGTCTTCAACGTCTTTGACGAAAATAAGGTTTGTATGTTGACCCTCTGCGAGACAGAGCAAACATCCTGCGACATTGGTTCATTCAGAATGGCAGATAAATAGCTTTGGACTGGCTATTAAATGTTAACAGTTAGTGGTTAGAGAACAGCAGCTCCTTCTCTCACTGGAGGCTCTCAGTTTTGTATCCATTACAATTCTGAGCCGAATCTACAGTGGATTATTATAAAACAGCATCCATCATGAAGAAAGCATTTTTTAATCCCTGTATGTGACTTGAATTAACTAACGTAACGTAGATGAACAACGTTAAAAAAACTCCTACTCAGATCAGATAAGAGGTTTGGGGGTGTGTCGCAACTGATAACATAATAACGGCCAATAACATAATAATTTAAATGTAATAAAACCAATAACATAATAAATTGCCAATAATGTGATAACTTTTTGCCAATAACGTATAAAAAAATCTACATCTGGACAAACTCATAAGGAGGTAGAAACAGGGAGGAGGGGAGGAGGAGGAACACATCAAAACATGGGTCAGGAAGGTTTTAGGATCGGGAGCGAGAGCGGCTGTAATAACTTATTACGTTATCACTTTATAGTATTTTCAATTTCTGGAGAGAAAGTGTCACAAATGCATATTTTTGATGACAACACACGACAAGCACTCCTCAGTACTCATGATACTGTCCTCAAATAAACATGGTCGCCAATAGCAACATAATATTGGTCATCCCCACTTTTGTGCCAGAAATCATGGCATACTGTAGGTGTTTTGTGGGATTTTGTATACGATATTTTGCATTTGTTAAAACATCTTGTATTGCACTTGGTCACTTGTTTGAATAATATTTATTGTTGCTTTTGTTTGTCGACATGAGTCTAACAAGTCGGGCACAGATGGTTCCCAGACGGCGAAGCTAGTGTGCTGTCTCGCTGTTTTTGATGGTTTTGCAGATTGTCATTGGCTAAACCACAAGTGAGGATGATTCACATCCAACAATTAAATCTGAAGCCGTCGATTGCCATTGTCTGACCGTGTGGTCTCTGCATGCACCTGTAGACCAGTGTGTCTGAAGCTTGAAGGCGTGTATTCGATTGGTTTTAGCTTAATAATGTCAGCTCACACTAGGGTTGAATCATTTTGGCATAAATGTTTTAAATACAACATATTTAGAATGATTACTGTGTGATATCTGTGAGGAACATCGATGTTTTCTTCAGTCTGTAGAATATTTGATTTGATTGGGATTTTAATACAATTCCGATGAATTGTTCAGCCCTAGCGCACAAATCCTTAAAATGAAGCTATTATTGTAGACTAAGATGTGTATGTTCAGCATTCTTTATGTTTTAGGTGGAGGCATCATCTTCACAATACGATGACAAAGCAAGTTTTAAGGAGGCCACGTTAGTGTGATGTCGTCCACTTTTATTGCAGCAGAACAGCGTTAGTCACTCTGTGTTTAGGATGACTAAGCTATAGAGCTCCTGGGATGTTGAGGTTTATTGACCTCAATTACGAGGCGCTGCGTCAAGAAGATCAGAAAACCCCTGTTTTCTGATGTTGATCTATGACCTTCATTAGAGTCGAGACACCCTATATTTAGAGGACACATTGGACAGTTTTTATGACTTACTATGTAATTAGCATTGAGACTTCAGGATTGTCTGTGGGGTCAGATGTCTGATCGTGATAAAGTTAGCTGAGCCCAAGGCGGCGAAGAGTGACTGGCTGAAGCACGAGCTGTGGCTGGACACAGTGGTTACAAGCACAATGTGATGTTACAATCCATTAATCCATTATTAAAGGATTAATTCACTGATTAGCATTTAGCTTTGTATTACTAGAAGAAGGGTAGTATTTTTAAAAAATTGTGCTTCCCAACCTCAGTTTGCCCTCGAGAAATATCTTCATTCTTTTCTTTGTTACATGCCCACCAGTGACACTTGGTCCTGTTAGCATAACTGTTAGCAAAGATGGCGGACACCGTTTACATTCTTTTGTTACGTGCCCGCCAGTGACATTTGGTCCGAGGCTTGAAACTGCATCGCTAATTCCGCACTTGTTAGACCCACTCGTAGGGGGACGGGACCTCATTCCCACAATGTAAACAGTGTCCGCCATCTTTGCTAACAGCTACGCTAACAGGACCAAGTGTCACTCGTGGGCATGTAACAAAGAAAAGAATTTCTCGACACTGATCTCCCTTCTGCTATGTTAGCGGACTTTATCGCTAACACGTTAGCATTTAAGCTAGCGGTCTTTATCACTAACACATTAACATTTAAGATAGCAGGCTTTATAGAATCAGAATCAGACAAACTGTATTGTCCGTCGTAACAGAAACCCTGCTTTGGCGTGGCTTCTTCTTTCTGCAGTTTCTGCGAGGTTGGGGGGGGGACTTGAAAGCACTTGCTCGCCAATAATAAAGCAGCCGACAGCCCGTTCTCGTGGAAAGACCTGCTGCTGGCGTAAATGATCAGGGTGAAGTCATCAGGGTGATTGCGAATCCCCAATCAGTGGGGAAAAAAAGGCCCCAAATCAACTGCAATCAGATACTCGAGATCGGGATGGGGACAACCCTGTCTTTATTACCTTGTGAGACTGTAAAACTGACGTAGTATGTAAGTAGATGGACTGAACTAGCTGCTCGATTTATATGCATTGCTCTCGACGTCTCTGAGAATGTGAAAGGCGTTTTCTTTTGTGCCGTGCTTCAGTTTGACTTTAGAGAGTCTGATATGGTTGCTTGGTCCTGGAGTGCATAACTTGATGACTCGGGCTGAATCACTGCCATTTGAGCCACTTTGAGTTTGCGTTTTTCTTTTCTCTATGTTTGCCGACTGCCTGTGTTAGCGTAGTACTCCTCTCTCTCTCTGCTGCACAGACTGTGGCCTCACAGAACAGAACAACACCACAGGCTGCCGTTTTGGGAGGTTAATTGGATTTTCTGACAAAGCCAAAAGGCAGCAGTGGTGTCACAGCGGAACATTTCCACCCCTTTGGACAGTTTTGTCCGCTAAGCCTATTTGTGACGTGGAATCCTCACATTAAAACAAGTGAAATATCTTCCCTCACACTGTACATGTGCTGTAGCGTTTAGATGACGAGCCGGTAGCATCCATCCTAGTAATGACCCGGGGTGGCTTATATCTGCCTCAGGAGAGAGAGAGAGCCACGTGCCGGGCAAAAATAGCAGCTGACTTGGAGCAAAAACGTCTGGCCTCATTTTCCGCAGAATACAGGAAGGACGCCGTGAAAGAGCAGCGAGGAGTTTGTGAATAATGCGCTCACCTGCTGAAGCCGAATACCCGGCGCGTCATTCTTCCTCTCTCTCTTTTGTTGTCACTCTCCAGGACGGGCGTATCGAGTTCTCCGAGTTCATCCAGGCCTTGTCGGTGACTTCTCGGGGCACTCTGGACGAGAAGCTGAGATGTAAGTTTGCGCACCTCCCTCTTCTGTTCTCTGACGTTTAAATTTCCGATTCAGGATTCCTAGAAAACAAAAGCAAATAAACGAATATTAGCGAGATACAGCCAACCTCTGCAAGCTTTGGGGTTTGTAATCCAGCCTTTTCTTCTAAATGAAAGACCAGAAACTGTAACCATACATTTAAATCCATAATAAAGTATGATGAGTATTTATATCTTGAATTGTGAAGTAACACTTTGTGCTTTGTAATCTGTGAAAATGTATACGGTTCGAATCGTTTGTCGTACACTTTGAGGCGACTGCAGCGCTCTCATCTCCACTCTCTACACAGGGGCGTTTAAATTATACGACCTGGATAACGACGGCTACATTACCCGCGATGAGATGTTGAACATCGTCGACGCCATATATCAGATGGTGGTACGTTTTTCCCCGAAAACTGTACTTTGTGCACAAGTTCAGTTTGAGGTTGAAATGTTTGACGAGTGGAATGATGTGATTCTCTCAGGGGAACACCGTGGAGCTGCCGGAGGAGGAGAACACACCAGAGAAGCGCGTGGACCGAATTTTTGCGATGATGGACAAGGTTAGAGGTTTTATTGCAATCGATATAAAAACACTGAATAATAATAATAATAATAATAATAATGATAACGCACAAGCGGCCTTTTCTTTTATTTCATTTGATACAAGCGTAGATATTGTGCAACCCCGAGGGCTTTGACATGTAGAGTTGTTGGCTTCACTAACTCAGCCTGCAGTCTCTAAACATACCCTCCACTATTATCCCTCTGTGCCTCCTCGGCCCCCGAGACTCCCTCATCTTCAGTGAAAGCTGAGACGCAGGGCTTGCTCGGGTGTGTTCGTCAGCCCATTGGTCGAGCCGTGCAAGCACGGCGGCACCGTGTGATTAGTAATGGCAGAAAGTGGCAGCCGTCCAAGTGCGCTGAACCAAAGATCTGTCCTACTGCACAGCATGGGTTTAAAGCTTAGTGGAGCCTCTTTCACCCCCTACTGGTGACAGCGTGTTAGAGCGTCTGCTCTCTCGTTCCTCCCTCAGAATGCAGACGGGAAGCTGACTCTGCAGGAGTTTCAGGAGGGCTCAAAGGCGGACCCTTCTATTGTCCAGGCGTTGTCACTCTATGACGGACTCGTGTAGCACTGTAAGGTGAGTGTGCAGAAATCTCACACCTTCTCTCTCGTGTAAATTTATATTTTATCTCGGGGGGGAGAAAAAGGAAGGAATGTTGTTAGGTGGACTGGAAGCTAAATCAGGAAGACACTGTCTTCTCTCCGTTTGTTTCTTATGAATTATTCAAATGTCTCCTACGTGCGTGACATACTCACATTTAGAGAAACAATTAATCGATTACTAAATTAAACTATTTTGATAATTGATTCATCGTTTTGAAGCTTTTTTTCATGATTCAAACAAGATTTCCGAAGCTTCTTCAATGTGAATATTTTCTTCATTTCTTTGCTCTGGATAACAAATAAATCATTAAAAGTGAATCATTCTGGTTTGTGGATTTGAGAACATCATCATGTCCAGGTCTGACGAACACCGATCGACATTATTAAAGGTTTTCTGATGTTTTATGGACCAAACGATTCATCGGGAATCGAAAATAATCGTTAGTTGCAGCTCTACTGACATTTAAATACCCTCTTTTGATTCCTCAGACGGACCAAACTCGGCGTCCTTCTGCGCATCACACGCCAGTCCCCGCACCATCACACCCGCGACAGGAGGAAGCCACGCCCACCTTGTCCACCCAGGAGAAGTGGACTGCGTACTTTTCTTCGTCAAATAGCTGTTTGTCAACATTTCCACAAAAAGGACCTGTGAAGAAATATTACCGTATGTCCTCTGACGGGAGAAGTCCCTGAGTCATTCGTCCGTGCTTCTGCAACCGTGCGGCACCGCGTGGCACCGTCGCGTGTCGAGTCGCGGTTCCGTCCGCGGACAGAAGCAGGAACCCGTGTTCCGAAACGTCGGCGCGCGTCTTCGCCGAGAGATGCCCGGTGGCACCGTGCTCCAGCTTCAGAGTCTGAATCTGGGGGGGGGAAAAAAAAGTGGACAAATGTATGACGGGGTGAAAATGTGAACACTCGCTTCAAGTCTCAAAGAAGTATCGTGTACATTGTGATGATAATGTAAATATGACTGTAATTTATTTTCTGCTTTGCGGCATTTATGGGAATCTCCTCATAAATATGGAATGAAGTTTTAATTTTTTATCAAATTGTGTTGAAACGTACTGCACTGTATTTTTTATTACCGTCGTGGAATCGTTCGTCTTTATTTATTATTCTCTCACATTCTGAAGTTTCCTTATTTGTCGAAGACGTGCTGAAGAAGTTTTTTTTCTATGGATCACTTTACCATGTTTGCCATCTGTGCGTTCATTTCCCCGAGGCTGCACAGGACATGACCGAGCGATGCGTGGAATTCTCGCGGCTTGCGTCGCTCCCGAGTCCCCGCCCTCTGCATACACGGCGCCGTGGTCGTCGAGCGCGAATCAACTCTGGCTGTGAAGCTTTCGTGTGCGCCGTGGTATTTTGTCCCGCGCGAGGCCAGAGCATGAGCCTCTTGCTTTTTCATTCTCGGTTCCCTTCAGTTCGAGCGTCGAGATGTTTTATTTGCTTCACTGGTTTTAAGGCGTGTGCAAAAAAATTGATAAATGTCATCGATCTGTTTGATTAGCAGTGTAAGAGCACAGAATAAAAATGCATTCAAGTGGCCTTCCTGTGTCGAACTTCATATTTGAATACATTTACAGAGCTGCCAGGACAAATTGGTCCAGTGTGTAACTATTAGTGACATCTAATGGTGAGATTGCAGAATGCAACAGAGGACTCCTACACCGTGGCCTTTCCAAAATAAAAAAATAGTCTCTTCACTCTCTCTGCCATTTAATCCAGACCATGGTCAAGAGGAAACGTGTGATTCAATCTCCTTAGACTCTGCAAGTGTACAGCAATGACCAATAACACACTTCTATCCCACACCAGGACAGTGACATTTCTGCGGGGCGCGTCAGGCTTACTATTCCACCCGTTGATATGTGGAGGGGGATATTTTTCACTGAAAATAGGATCAGTGTCGGCCGAATATAAACTCGCTATTTATAAGAACGAGGCTGTTGCTGAGACAATTCTCTCGCCGGGTCCAAAATACACACTCACACGCGCGGTAGCGTGTGCGTAAAGCGGCGAAAACCCGCGTCTCCTGGGGGCCAACCTTAATTGAGGAGGGACAAAAAAAAAATGGAATTGAAGAGGAGGGGGGGGCGGGGCGGGGGTAGTTGGACAGGGTTAAAGCCCGGAAGTCACAGTGGGCTCGTGTTACACACACAGGTTGAGTCTCGGGAACCTTTTAATACCATCTCCGCCCCCGTTTGAAGCGTCAGAGCAGCAGCTCTCCAGGGGCTCGACAACACGCAGCCAGTCCACACACAACTCCAAACTTTACGCACGGATGTTCGCCTGTGGAAGTCCCTCTCTCTGCTGAGGCGCATTGTTACAAACTTTTCAACTTTTTTTTTTCAACTTTTCTACGCTCTGGAAGCAGCTCCAAAGAAACAACTTTCTTATACTTTGACATTTTTATTTTAAACAGACAGATGCAGTGAATCTAAACAAACAAACAAAAAAATGACCGCTGTGTTAAAGTGCCTGGTCCTGGCGCTGTGTATCAGCGCGCACAGGCTCTTGGCAGTGCCCCGGCTGGAGGAGGAGGATGGATCCGGTGACAGCGCCTCGACCCTGGCCTTTGTGTTCGACGTTACCGGCTCCATGTACGACGACCTGAAGCAGGTGATAGAAGGCGCCTCGCGGATCTTGGAGAAGACTGTTAGCCGGAGAACCAGACCCATCAAAAACTTCGTCTTGGTGCCCTTCCACGACCCAGGTACGGTTTCATTAAATACACATAAATAAAGCTGCACCGTCATGTCATCTTAATATTTTGTTCACTGTTGCACCCAAAAACAACTCCAGAGCCAGAGTTTGCGCTGCGCAGGACCCGCTGCCGCCTGTAAAGCTGTGAATGACCACCATCACAGCTTTAACGGGACAATAGTGGAGGTTCAACTCTAATTCTTAGTCGATTAAAGTTCACTGTAGCTGTCATTTACAAAGTTTTGCTCAGACCACAGGCAACAGCGCAGTGCAGCACGTTTTCCAGAAAGTGCCGCAAAGTCACAGCTGCAAACACCAGAGGTCCACTTCAGAAAGTGGATGAAGAACACTTGGGGAGAGTCAGTGGGACAGGTACGGCTCCTCATCGCTATCTTTTCCTTCTATAAAGGAAAGCTGCAGCCTGAAACTAAGAGTGCTCTATATGGGGGAGGGTGTTGGAGCACTGATGAGAAGCATATGCTGTCTGCTTGTGTGTAATTACCCCAATCACCTCACAACCCCCCCCCCCACCCCCTCCATCCATGTCTCTGGAAAACCCTCACAGAACCCAGTTCAGCCAGAGGAGGAGGAGGAGGAGGAGGAGGGGGGTTTAATGTGCCCTGCCTCTGGGGACCTTGTAAACTTCCAAGATTGCTCAGAAGCCCTGGTGGCTGACAAAAAGGGGATGACAGCGCTGTCAGTGTTTTACAGACGTTCAACAACAACAACAACAACAACCACCACCACCACGACAGAGGAGGAGGAGGAACTTGAAAGCCTTCGCTGTGAGGAAGAATATTAAAACTACGCATCATCGCAGAGACACCCTTAAAATCCACGTTCAAACGACAAAGCATGGACGCAGAAGTCACGAGGCCCGGCCTTACCTGATCATGGTCTGCTCCGGGGCAACCGTGATGAAAAGCTGGGAGTTGATGGACACGGCGACGTCTGTGTTTCGCTTAAAAGCCCCAGAAGGCCTCCGACCGTCTGTGACCGGCTCTTATCCGTCACACTGGAGTCTGCTCCTGCCTCAGACCCCAATACGAGTGCCGGAAAAGAAGAAGAAAATGCTTAATCATCATCCAAACTGAGGCCATATTTATGCAAATCAACAACAGTGTGATTTATTCTAATAATAAAAACAAGTTCCAGCTTCTTAAATGTTATTATTTTACAGTTTCTTTGTGGCATATTTTATGGACCAAATGTTTAGAAAACAGTAAAAGCCTGAGTTCTGTTTGGCATTTAATGATTTTACCTTCATAAACTTCGCAGATATTGGCCCCGTGTCAATCACCACTGACCCACGGAAGTTCCAGCAGGATCTGCAAGAGCTGTTTGTGCAGGTGGGAACCACAACATTATTGCATGCGAGGAAACAACGTATGGCTCATGTGACAATTGCCTACATTCGGAACAGAAAAGAGTTTGATAATAATGCTTTAAAACACGTACGTGTAATATTTGATGGTGAGTTTATCGCTGTGTGAAAACGTCCGATTCTGCCACGCAGGGTGGCGGCGACTGCCCTGAGATGAGCATCGGAGCCATAAAGAAAGCTCTGGAGGTTTCCCTGCCTGGATCCTTCATCTACGTCTTCACCGACGCCAGGGCCAAGGACTACCGCCTGAAACGAGACGTCCTGCAGCTGGTGCAGCTCCGTCAGTCTCAGGTACAGACCCGGGAACGTATACACAGTTGTGGGGGTGCCTCACTGATAAGAGCCAGAGACGAGCCGCCTTTTATTTTATCAGTGCCGTGTAAACACGGTACAATAAACATCGTCTGCAAGCAATTTGTTACATTAGCAAGTATCTGATGTTATCAGGGTTGGAAATAGTTTTCGAGTGTATTTGCATTTATCACACGCAGCATTTTAACTGAATGCAGTGGCCTGCTGTGAGAGATCTACATTCCAATGAGGTTCCCCCGATGGTCAGAGTTTCTTGGTCTCCAGCGTGACAATGAGCATTAGTGTCACTTTGGAGCCAAATGAAAGTGAGTCTGTGGAATAAGCAAACACTGCAAAGTAGTAATCCCGCCCCTTCCCCCTTTTTGTTCCCAGGTGGTGTTTGTGTTGACTGGGGACTGCGGGGACCGTTCTCAGCCTGGCTACAGGGCGTACGAGGAGATCGCTGCCACCTCCTCGGGACAAATCTTTCACCTGGACAAGCAGCAGGTCAACGAGGTGAGAGCACAACAACATGCTTTCATGAAATCCACTCGAGCTGAGACAATTAATCGATTAATCGGTTCAAAGCTTTTTTTTTATGATTTAAACGAGATTTCCGATTGTTTAAGCTTCTTTAAATGTGAGTATTTTCTTCATTTCTTTGCTCTGGATAACAAAGAAATCAAGACATTTGAGAACATCATCATCTCCAGGTTTGACAAACACCATTTTTAATCGACAGATTAATCCATTATGAAAATAATCCTGCGTTGCAGCTCTCACATCCACCCTACAGTTCGATTTAACGGTGTGTTTGAATATGAAAAAGGGTTGAATTCCCCTACAACTGAGAGCAGCAGGATCCGAGATGTGAAAACAGAAATTTCATTTCGTGTAATCATACGATTTCAGAGCTGATATTAAGCTTCCTGGTCATACGATACGGACGAGTAGCCCCGTTCATAACGGAAGCGGCGTGTAACAGAAGCCCCCGTCTGAACAAGCCAAAGACAGCGGGGCTTCGCTTCCCGGGCAGACGTAAAAGAAGCCAGAGTTTCCTCTGGAAGAGACACTGGTATCCTGCATGTCAACACAGGAGGAGATGGAACAGCTCTGAACACTGGTGGCCCACTAAACCTCTGAACCCAGATATATGTGTGTGTGTGTGTGTGTGTGTGTTCTTGTACGTCTGTCTTTGTGAGGATCAAAAAACTTAGGGAGTGAGGACATTTTGGCTGGTCCTCGCATTCTGTGAAACCACTTTTGAGGGTTGGACTTGTGTGTTCCTGTCAAGTCATGCTTGCATTATAGCTAAACAAACGGCGCCTGTGTGCGGGGCAGCCCTGTTCATCAGCACTCTATTATCACACCAGCTGTTTGAATGTCTTTTTTTTCTTCTTTTTTGTATCGCGTTATAAAGGGAACAGGAGACCAAACTCGCTCTAGCCCTCACACCTCAGCCCCAGACGGCTTTGTGCTAAAGCAGCCGAGAGTGTTACTCCTACGGTATTATGCCAGTCATCCTTGTGCGGTGCGCTTTTGAGAAAACAACACAGATCCCTCCCATCTATTAAAACACCAGACGTGCTACTGATCTAACCTTAAAAAGCGGTTTGATATAAAGTACGGCCAAATCAAATACACACTCGGTGTCTTTTCTGTGGTCCCGAGAGGGAGAGCGGAGAGAAAACAGACCGCTTATTTCACCGTCTAATCCCAGGATATGATCTGTCATGGCTTTCCCCCGTCCAAAGCAGCTGCCCAGTGGAGTTAACTCCAAGGCCTCGAACAACAGCTCATTGTGAGCGCGACACATCACACATTCTTTACACCCTTATATATACATGTATATACAGATATGTGTATATATACACATATATGTGTATATATCTATATATATACACACATATGTACATATATACAGATATGTGTATATATACACGTATATATGTGTATATATCTATATATATACACATATGTACATATATACAGATATGTGTATATATACACGTATATATCTATATATATACACATATGTACATATATACAGATATGTGTATATATACAGATATGTGTATATATACACGTATATATCTATATATATACACATATGTACATATATACAGATATGTGTATATATACACGTATATATCTATATATATACACATATGTACATATATACAGATATGTGTATATATACACGTATATATGTGTATATATCTATATATATACACATATGTACATATATACAGATATGTGTATATATCTATATATATACACATATGTACATATATACAGATATGTGTATATATACACATATATATCTATATATATACACATATGTACATATATACAGATGTGTATATATACACATATATATGTGTATATATCTATATATGTACATATATACAGATATGTGTATATATACACATATATATAGATATGTGTATATATCTATATATATACACATATGTACATATATACAGATATGTGTATATATACACGTATATATACATATATGTATGTATACACACGTATATATACATATATACATACATATATGTACATATATGTACATATATACACATATACACGTATATATATACACACATATATATGTATGTATGTACATATATGTGTATATATAATCTGTAGCCTGAAGTGCTGATCAGAAACAAAGGCTGTGATGTTTGAGTTAGTGCTTCGGGGTCCAGGGTCAATATTCAAGCTTTTTGCAAAACCATGCAGCTCAGGTAAAGTCTCATATTCACATCCATACATACCAAAATAATACATCAATAGAGCAAAAGTTGGGTTTTGTGATAGCATTTTTGGCAGCGACTCAGTGCATTTAGGCATGTGGACGTGGTTAAGACGAGCTGCTGGAGTTCTAACTGAGCACGACTTCGACTGTAACATGGGGGTTGGTGCCAGACTGGCTGGTCCACCGGGACTTATTAAATTTCTACATCATATTTTGCATACTATGAAGCCGGAGAGCCATTTGTTGCGAGAGAGAAAAAAAAAACTGTTGCCATTTCAAGTATTTTCCAAGCAATTCAAAATCCCAAGCACCTGAAAAAGCGCAACATGAAAATCCAATCACTTCCAAGGATTTCAAGCACCCACATGAACCCTTGGCGCTTTAAGAAAACGAAATGGAGACGTGGGGGTCTGCTCTTCAGTAAACCTCTTCAGTCGCTCCGTGCTCTCCCACCTGCTCATACGCTCAGCTCGAGGGCCTTGAAGAGTCATTTGTGACGCTGCCCGTATGGTTTCCTCATCATGGGGAAGCAGAAGTGAGTTAAGAGGCTGGTAATGGTTGTCAGACATAAAATGAAACACAGGTAACATGTATCTCCAGTGCATTAAAAGTAAAAGGCACTGTCCGTACCGTAACAGGTGTGGCCGAGCTCCCACAGAGAAGGACCAGGACATCCATCTGACACTGATTTGGTGCAAAAAAACCTCAACTTGTAGTGAGGTTTGATCACCTGCTTGTGGTTAAAGTGTTTAAACCAGGGCAAGCACTAAGCCGACCTCTGCTCATTGGGAGTTCTGGAGTCAAGCTGTTCTGCTCAACCACAGCGTGTCCACCTAAGGTGATGAACCTGCACAATAGACGGGGAGAAAGCCATTACCCCGGCTCTCACTTCTTTCTGGCCCATTTGTCATTCTTCTAAAAATAGCAGAGGGTGGAGGTGGGGGATTGGGGTCCTTCCTGCTCTTTCCCGTAAGCCCGTTCAACTAAGACGCGCAGGATGAGGTTTCATTGCTTTCATGAGGTCTCTGAATTCCCTGTGGCTGAAATGGGGAGCGGCTGCGGAGCTCAGTGTGCGCTCAAAGACCCAGATCCACTTCCTTTTATCTGGGGTCTAAGGGGCAGAGCGATGCCCACTCATCTCCACGCTCTTATTTGAAAAGGTAGACACTGTCCCGGGGCAGATGTAGGTCAGTTCTTAGCAGTTTCCTGCTCTGCTGGGGATAGCTGCACATGTGGCAGACATTACAGCTGTTTCCAGTTGTAAAAAAAAAAAACCAGCGAGGAGAACCAGCTGCTGTCAGCACCCAGTAGACCTGAGATACAAAAGCCTGGGCCTGATAATTAAATTATCAAAGACTTTCCTTGTTTCATTTCTTTCATAAAGTGTCCTCAAATGTTTTTGACCGCCGGGTCCACTGTTTTCAGTTTGTTTCGCCGCAGACAGCCGCGGCTTCTTCATGCCTCTCCATACGAAGTCAACGCCGATACGATACACAGCAGTTGCTTGTTAAGCGTTGGTTAGATGGAAGACATTGGGTCCATTGTGGCCACTGAAGTGAGTCTCTGTGAAACACCAACAGCTTTGGCTGCTTCTGTTTTCACTTTGAAACGAAGGAAAGGAAAACTGTGTTTCTAGTTAATAACATGATGAGGGTAATACTCGGAAGGTCAAGCACCTGTCAAAACTGAAATTCTATAGTGTCGGCGATGCCTCTGGAGAGCTGCCGAGGCACACTGCCATGAGACTGTTATATATAATCAAACTGTTTTGGACGGAGGGTAATCTTTTCTCCGAGTGGCGGCAGAGTGTCTTCTTAAAGGAACCTTAAAGCAGAAGATAGCCGTTGTACTGCGTCACCGTCTCGATCTCATTCTGGCAACTTAACTGCTTTAGCAGAAAGGTGGGAAACAGCAAACCGATTAGTCAGACAATACAGTGGAATCAATTTTAAGAGCATTTCCCAAACAACAGCACATCCCACGTTCACCGCTGCTTTCTTCTTTAATCCTTATGATTCATGAAAGCTGTGTTGCAGGATGATGGGGGGGGGCTCTTGTGGGAATACGCGCTTAAGAGTGCAGAAAACTGTATGTTATCAGTTTGACAGTTGAGCTGTTTCACTCTTCCTTTGTCGAGGCGTAATCCCCACTGAGGAATACTTTAACGATGAAAGAATAGTTTGAAGACAAAGAGCAGCCTTCTGCTCAGGCAGGCAACGGTGGCTGGGACGTTCAGGGAGAGGCCTTAACTGAATCCTCTCTGTCTTTCCAAGTTGAGGTGCAATCCGTCAACGTTTGTGCTTAACAGGGTTCCAACCTCATCCACCAGCAAAACTCTTCTTCTCTCCTGCTCCCAGGTTTTAAAATGGGTGGAGGAGACGATCCAGGCCATGAAGGTCCACCTGCTGTCCTCCAACCATGACAGTGCCCAAGAGAACAAGTGGGAAGTGCCCTTTGACCCCAGCCTCAGAGAGGTCACTGTGTCACTAAGTGGACCAGCACCACAAATTGAGCTCACCGATCCCTTTGGTAAATAAAATTTGTGTTTTCCCCATCTCTCCATATTTATTTAAAGTTCACGTTACAGTTTAACATTCTTTTGTTTTTTGTTCTCTTCTTAGGTCGTGTAGTCAGTGAGGAGCAGGGTCTGAAAGAACTGTTGAATATTCCCAACTCTGCTCGTATTATCAACCTGAAGTTTCCCAGACCTGGAGCCTGGAAACTGAAGGTACTCGATATATTACTTTGACTATTTAACGATCCCCATCAGACCCGATATTTTCATCCATAGAACTTTTCACCTTGGATATTAAAATGCGTCCTGGATACAGCTCCTATGACCACATTAAAAAAGGAGCTACTAATTCAAATGGTCAGACAACGTCAGACGAGAAGGTGGCCTCTTATTCGTTCTGAAGACAGATAGCTCTCATGCAGTTCACAAGTGTCCTCAAACCACCTTCAAATAGAGTCTCTGTGATCAGATCAGGACACACTGAAAGTGTTCATACCTCAAGCAGATCACTCCAGGGTGGATGTGAATACCAGGTCTGAACGGGGTCTACGAGAGTTCCTCAGTCGATCACTATTGTTTTTCTTCTGAAGGCAAGTTGCAGTGGGCGTCACACTCTGAGGGTCACTGGAGTCAGCAGTCTCGACTTCCGTGCGGGCTTCTCCAGCATACCTGTGTCTGAGTTCAACCACACTAGGGAACGGCCAGTAAAAGGTGCCAGACGCGCTTCCTTTCGCCTCTCGAGTCATATTTCACCAAGAATTTATGAAGAAAATGACATCACGGTGATCATATTTGTCTCCCCCAGGACTACCAGCCCATGTTTTGCTGAAATGCACCGGCCTGAAGCCTCCAGGTCAACTGAGCCACGCGGAGCTGATGTCAGGCTCTGGCCGCTCTCTGCGCACAATCCCAGTTCCTTTGCCCTCTGACCTCGGACAACAAGGACTGTGGAGTCTCCCAGAGTTCCGCACCCCCTCCCAGAGCTTCTTCATCAAGGTGACAGGCAAAGACGAGGAGGGCTACCGCTTCCAGAGACTGTCCAGCGTCTCCTACACCAACATTGTTCCAGGCAAGACATCCCATCAAAGCCACTCCAGAGTGTCTCTCACACCTCATCAATCTCTCCAATGGCCTTTAACCTTTGTTTCCTCTCCTCTTCACGTTATAGATCCCCCAGCTGTGAGAATGCCTGATGTGGTGAAGGGTTACTACATGCAGCCCGCTGTGATAAGCTGCTCGGTGGAGAGTGATGTGCCCTACAGGCTGAGATTTAGCAGAAGTGGGATTACCCTGGGAGAGGAGAGGGTCTACCAGTGAGTGTTTGGCTCACACTTGTTTTCTTGCCCATTACATCTTGTATATATTACACTAATCAGGTCACGGTATGAGCACATCTGTAGAGCATTAGTGGTTCTCGTCTTTCCATTTTCAGAAAATGACATGATTGTGTCCATTTAGAGCGTGTGTGAGTGCTGAATGTTGGTTCTGGTCGCCAGTGTGTATACAGAAGCTAAGGAACCAAACATGTCTTTGTGTCAGGAATTCCGCCATCGCATCGTGGGAGATTGCTCACGTCGCGGCCGAGGATGAAGGCCTGTATGAGTGCATCGCACAAAGCAGTGCGGGTCAGGGACGGGCCTTAACCCAGGTGACTGTTAGAGGTACGTCCCACCAATAGGTTACAGTCCCAGCAAAGCTTTGAAATCAGTTCCAACCATTTTAATCGCACGGATAAAACAACATGAATCAAAGCAGGCACTCTATAAACATGTTGTACTCAAAGTTAAACCATATCTACAATGTTTGTTCACTGCTGATAACACCAGATGTTTACACTCAAACAGAACCTCCTCCAGTCCTGAAGGCAGCCGTGAACGTGACATCCTCTGTGGGTGGTGTCGCTGTGCTCTCCTGCCAGGTGGAAGGTTCCATGCGCCACAACTTGACCTGGCTCAGAGCGGGTCGTACCATCCAGGCCCGCACGGGCAGAGTGAGGTTGCTGCCAAACTCGTCCCTGCAGGTGAACGGAGTGCAGAGTCAGGACGCCGGGGAGTATCGCTGTGTGGCCACCAACGCCCAGGGAGACGGCAGCATTACAGTGTGGCTTTTTGTCCCAGGTACGGTGGAACGATAACCTGCAGGCCATCTGCTCAAACACTCAACGCACCAAGGGCCTTCATGGCTCCTCTGCAGCACCCGTCATCTGTTTTCCATTACTGGCTGAACCTCCTCGCAGATTCAGCTACTTCCTCATCAGAAAATGTTTCTCTTCATTTAAACAATATCTAAATGAGTGTCAGAAAAGGAGCGTTGGGTAATCTCATTGTCGCAACACATCGCGACGTCTTGAACACTCGATGGGGAAGTTGTAAATGACGTCACGCGGGACTGACGAGACCCTGAGTCATTGTCATTATTTTTTGCCTCTGTTTGACTCCATTTGTAGAGGCTCCCTCTGTGGTAGTTCACCCACAGAGCCAGGCTTTCTCCCGAGGGGATGAGATCCGCCTCGTCTGCTCGGCGTCCGGTTCCCCCCCTCCCCAGCTCTTCTGGAGCCATGGAAACATGTTCCTCACCAAACGGCCGAGGTAAGGGAACCTGCGGCCCACTCGGCACCTCTGACACAGAGAAGTCAGGGAGTCGTTATATTCCACTTCAACGACATCAACTTCCACATCTTGTTTGCATCACTTTTGCACATTTACATCTAAATGTTTTTCCCCCCAAACCACAAGTATGTTGTTTGCCTACATATTCAAAAGATGTCTCATGATACTGAAGGACAGCAGAGGGATTTAGAGGTGAACTCCTGAATGTATAATGTTATAGGTTAAGCCAAAACCAGCATGGCGTCCTGACCATAAGAGCGGCTCTCCCAGAGGACGCTGGGAACTACACATGTCTGGCAAGCAATGAGGCTGGGACCGCCTCTCAATCGGTGTCACTGACCTTTGTAGGTAAGTCAAAATCTAAAATAGGGTCATTTATAGGGTGTCTTTGCATACAAGTTTGTCCTAAAGGAGACAATAAAGGCTTACTTTTGGCATTCACATTGAATTACTGCTGCAACTGTGTGGCCACATGCCGCCCCATCTCACACTGCGGGATACATCTCCCCGTGCTTTGTGAGCACTGACAACTGTAAGCCTGAATTTTCAGTCAGAGCTGTCAGTTTGTGGTTGACAGAAACTTTAAACACTGATGCACTATGGCAGCCTTCTTCCTGGGGTGCACTGGTATTAAATGCACACATTTGAGTGTCATTTTTAACAACGTCAATCTGTCAAGACAGCGAGAGCCTTGTGGAATAGAAAATCCCTGCTCTCTGCCTCCTCCAAAAGCATATATCCTCCATTTACACAGAGAGCCTGTATTGTAATCATAGTTTCAATGTTTGCTCGTTCAAGTCCACATGTCATTTGTGATATATCGACATATAGCTGCACTGCATGAAAAGCTGGTAGATTTCCATGTTATAAAATAGGAATTCTGACTAAGTTTATCTTAACCTTTCATTTATTTATCACCAGAGTTGCCAAGGATAACGGTGTCACAGCAGGTTGTGCTTGTTTCTGTCGGCGGTGACGCGACTCTAGAGTGCCAAGCCTCAGGCGTTCCCCCTCCCCTGATCCACTGGTTCAAAGGTAAGTTCGGGTCAAAGAGAGTGTGTACGTTAACAGGGACTGTGGGAATGAACATGCTCGAGGAAATGTGGGTTTGTTTTGTCTGCGTTTTCAGGCGAGCTCGAGGTGGGCTCGGCTCCTTTCGTTGAACAGGATGTTCACCACGGGACCTTGCACATCCGAGGGATTCAGGAGGTGGACGCCGGTCAGTACAGATGTGTGGCCAGCAGCTCTGCTGGAACATCTGCTGGTACAGTCACTCTGCAGGTTGGAGGTGAGACCACGCCAAAGCTTATTTTTTTGCTTGAATATACACAAAGGAAAATTCATCTCCTATAAATGTTCCCCTTCACAGCGAGCCCATTGTTCTCTGAGGAACCGGTTGACGTGGCGGCTAATGTTGGGGAGAACGTCACCCTCCCCTGTGTTGCCCGAGGTTTCCCGCAGCCGACAGTGTCCTGGCGCAGGCAGGACGGCAGACAGATTCTTACAAGGACAAGTGGTCACAGTAGAACAAAGCAGCTGGAGAACGGCCACCTTTTAATCCAGAGTGAGTAATCCGTGAAATAAATGTCACAACAAAGGGGTTCCTTCTGCAAAAACATTAAATATCCACCCTGCAAAAAAAGCACTGCTTCCTCCTTGTGAAGGACTGATATTAATCGTTATTCAAGAGCTGGTTGTCGTCCATTTGTCCTTCATTTTGAGATGGTAATCTTATCAGGAACAAGGGACTTCTGCAATGTCTAACTAATCCTGACTGCTGAACCTTATCCTCTCCGTGCTCCTGAGACTAAATGTTTATACAGTGCATAATATTATATTACAGACTAACGGACATAGCTGCATGCACTGCTTCTGTCAGTGCTTCCAGTCGGGGCGGCTGTCTGACCAAATTAGATTAATCTGCAGCACCTGTCATTATATTAGAACATGGATTGGACTAGCCTGATTTCACTTCACTGCATAACGACTCGCCTTTGCCTATGCAAACATCTGCCTGACTATGTGAACATAAGAGCTGAATCATACACAGATCTTCTAACATCTGATCTGCAGGGAAATCACTGAGTGGGGACATGTGTGTCAGCGAGGCGTGCAGCTGAGCCAAACCCATGAATCCCTTTATTTTCTATTTTTAACTCCTAATTATAGCTCAGTCGAGCCAATAATGCCACTTACAATTGAGTCGAGGACTTAACTGCTATTAGCGTGGATTTCTGGAGACAAACTGTTTTGTCAGAGAGTGTGTGAGACGCTGCCTTTTCTCTGATGTGCACAGTGTGTGATGTGCCGCCGTGTTTGTGACTGCAGGTGTTTGGCTGGACGATGAAGGGCTGTACATCTGCGCAGCTACGAACCAGTTTGGAACCAGCACAACCGAGGCCAGAGTTAGTGTCACTGGATTGGGTACGTTTGATTCTCGCATCTTGACCAAAAAAACCTTTTAAAAAACAGTTAAATTGTATGTCAACAATTATACAAATGACAACATCGCCTTTGTATCCTGTTACTCTGAACTATATCTACATAACCTATAAGACCATGTTCAATGAGGTTACTATGTGATACTGATAATTACAACACTATGCATTTGCATTTCATGTAATAATTCTAAGTTGCTTTGCACATGTGATGAACTGTAGCTCCATATAAACAGTTTATATATTCATATATATGTAAACACGAACAAATGTTGATATACAAGATTAAAACAAAATAACTTTTTTTAATGTTACGGTTATGGCTGATTGGTATTCAGTTAAAGTATACATGCAATATACATAATGTACTTATGTGACTTTGTACTTGCTTTCCCTGCAGAACCACCGGTCTTGGCCCACGGCGCCCCAATCATTAGCACAGGTGTCGGTCAGTCCGTCAGTCTTCCCTGCATGCTGCTGGACGGAATTCCCCTCCCAGAAAGACACTGGTCCCAAAATGGAAAACCCGTGAGACAATTATTACTTAAAGGAATGCTTCACCAATTTTCAGTTAGCTTTGTATTACTAGCATAGGGCTAGTATTTTTGAAAAACTGTGCTTCCCAACCTCAGTTTCCCCTGAGTCGAGAAATATCTTCATTTTTTTTGTTACGTGCCCACCAGTGACACTTGGTCCTGTTAGCATAACTGTTAGCAAAGATGGCGGACACTGTTTACATTCTTTTGTTAAGTGCCCACCAGTGACACTTGGTCCTGTTAGCATAACTGTTAGATTTTACATTCTTTGTTATGCCCACCAGTGACATTGGTCCTGGTTAGCAAAGATGGCGGACACTGTTTACATTCTTTTGTTACGTGCCCACCAGTGACATTTGGTCCTGTTAGCATAACTGTTAGCAAAGATGGCGGACACTGTTTACATTCTTTTGCTATGTGCCCACCAGTGACACTTGGTCCTGTTAGCATAACTGTTAGCAAAGATGGCACACTGTTTACATTCTTTGTTACTTTGGTCCTGTTAGCATACGGGCCGTTAGCACGGACACTGTTACATTCTTTTTCGCCCACCAGTGACATTTGGTCCTGTTAGCATAACTGTTAGCAAAGATGGGACACTGTTTACATTCTTTTGCTATGTGCCCACCAGTGACACTTGGTCCTGTTAGCATAACTGTTAGCAAAGATGGACACTGTTTACATTCTTTTACGCCCACCAGTGACAATTGGTCCTGTTAGCATAACTGTTAGCAAAGATGGCGGACACTGTTTACATTCTTTTGTTACGTGCCCACCAGTGACACTTGGTCCTGTTAGCATAACTGTTAGCAAAGATTGCTAACACTTAGCAAAGATGCAAAGGTACAAAGAACAAAGAACAAAGAAAAGAATGAAGATATTTCTCAACTCAGGGGAAACTGAGGTTGAGAAGCACAAATTTTCACAAACACTACCCTTATTCTAGAAATACAAAGCTAAATTAATTAGTTACAAATACATACATACTGGTATGATACAGATAATCGTTTTTCTTCTCCACAGGTTCAGCTCAACGGGAGGATGTTCTTGAGGAGTGACGGCAGTTTGTACATTGAAAGAACAAGCCCAGATGATTCTGGGATGTACGTGTGCACTGCGGTGAATGTAGCCGGCTCTATGAACATCACAGTCACCCTGGAGGTCCACGGTAAGACAGCTTCGCTGCTTCTTCTTCTCCCTCCAAAGAGTCAGATGAGAACATCAGTGCCTCACACAAGCACGAGGATAAAGGCTGCGATAATCACAAAGTTAATGACGAGGTCAAGAAATCATTCTGTTACATAGCTCAATGGAAAAAGCGTCCTTTGTTTACTTATGTTTACATTTTGAGTCGGGGAAAATAAACCCATAAATGCTTCACAGATGCTGCAAGGTCAATCTATTTCCTCTGGTCTTGATATGCGGCCAATTTATTATCTTCTGTTGTAGAAATTCAGAAACACAGCATCATTAACATAATGTCCGTCCATCTTTCGGTTGCAACAGTGCTCAGCAGTCGCTGGCCGTAAGCTCAAGGGTCAAAACAGTTTAGGTAAAGACAGGCAGCCGCGCACAGCTGTTGCTGCACACATGCCAAAGCTGTTTTTCTCTCATTATGTAACTGCACTTTTAGAAAAGAAAAAATCTCATTTAACTCTCAGCAAGAAATGATATACGTCTCAGTACACTTTCTACAGACACTGGCAGGTTTGGGACTTCAGGTATGAACGGCTAGGTGCTGACTCATGAAAAACAATCCGTCACGGAGTTGACCACCTGCTGTCATCATAGTGAGAGGGTTCATTTACTGCGAGGACTTGATGAAAGGGTGATTTTTGTTCATAGGCTCGTAATGACAGACGGGCCCAGATTATGGTCAGGTTTGAAATGAAGAAAATGCCTGAAGCGCCGACGCTGCCGGCTGCCTGAGGCCGGGCGTTAATGCTGTGAGCCTGCTTCTGCTTTGTGACCAACAGTGCCCCCCGAGATCAACGCCGGTCCGTACCACTACATCGCCAACGAAGGCGTAGACACCACGCTGTCTTGTGAGGCCACTGGCATTCCAAAGCCAAAAGTTGCCTGGTCCAAGGTACGTTGTCAGTCTCTTTAATGATTTTAAATGATCTTATTTTTGGCTACGCTTGCGCACGGCTAATTGGCTGCTTCTAATTCCCAACGACATCATCTGGAAAGCAACGTTTGGCAGCAGGTGCTTGAAATTTATCGTTTTTCAACGTTTTAGCGTATAAATATTTGCGGAAACGACGGCATCTGTAACGCACAAAGGCTGAGAACAATGTCCAGTCCTTGAGCCAAAGCATTCGTCAGTGAGCGATTAAAGTAATCGCCCTGAGAATAACAATAATGATGATAATAATGGCAAAGACAATGTTATTCATTCTCATGTAATAATAATGCGTCCTCCGAGGAATAACTACTTAAAAGCTTTAGTGTGTTGCTTTTAAATGTGAGCGAACGTCTGCTGCATTCAAACCTTTGTCGGATGAGTTCACACAATGCTGATTAAGCCTTTTTAGCTCCACATGACTCCCTGTGTTTCTTCGTATAGGTGGTTTTTTATTATTATTTTGGGTCTGTGCTGACACTGATTAAAATTGAGACAGCTGGGAACTCATCCCTCCGAGGAAAGAGAACTTTAGGTCAACGATTAACCTCGGGTTCCCTGAAACAAGAGTGAGGTCGTAAGGAGGACGGAGAGTTGTCCTTTTCAGTGAGACTCTAAAAGACTCTTTGTGTGGCATTCAACCTCGTTACCATCAAAATCACATTATTTGAAGGGTGAAATCCTATTAATAACAATCAATTATGATTTGGTTCCATTTCCTTGTGAATCACTACATTTTATTTACATATTATTGGCAGCGTTTCTCTCTCTGGTCTTATGTTTCTCTGATGAGGTAAAAAAAAAGAAAGAAAACACCACAAACACTTACAGTCGCAATGAAGACGTGATTAATGTGAGAAGGAAGGCTGTAACCATGGCGACGTAACCATATTGCTGCCGACGGTGAGAAATCACACTATGGTTTATGATGCCTTATAAATCTGTTGAACATCTTTCTTTCAGCACCCTGTGAAAAAAAGAGAAGAAAGAAAAAGGAGTGTGTCATGAGATGAAAATCTGAAAAGATATATTCAGTCAGGCCTTTAGATCACATGACGTTAACTCAAACAGTCATTTACACAGGGTGAATGTCGGTATTGTCGTCATTAAAAGCAGCGCTGCGGATGAAAAGCATACCATAGTAACCACCCTAAAACATTACATTGTGTTCCTGAGAGAAGTCATTGTGCTCATTCATATTTCATGGCCGACTGAGGCAGATCTTTTTTTCTTTCTTGCTTTTCCCAAACCTTTCATCGAGGTTGTCTGGAGTGGAGTAAATGTATTTCCCTGACAGAGAAAAGTGAATCTGTGAAAGCTATTCTCTGTTTAAAGCGGCAGCGGCTTTCATTCTTTTGTGCATGTAACATCGATGCATTAAAAGGTCAGGCTGTAGAACTCCAAACTGAACTCGGTTTTATTTTGTATCTGGTCGTGTGTGCTGCTGCTGCTGCTCCAGGGCAGGCAGCCTCTCCACAGGGAGCGCTCCTCTGTGCAGTCGGACCCCGATGGACACCTCCGCATCCCCCACCCCACCACTGACGATGCAGGCATCTACATCTGCACGGCGACCAGTCCTGTGGGCTACGCCAGCCGAGAGATCCAGCTCAGCGTCAACAGTGAGTACATTAAACATCTGGACGACAGTTTATGTAACGGCGTCTGGCCTCTGTTTACAGGTGACCTCCGGAGTCAAACATTTCCTGATACTTTTAATAGCCTCGGTGGGTTTCTCACAACTTGCTTCCCTCTTCCCTAGCCCTGCCCAAGATAGCGGGTGTGAGTGGCCATGACCAAACGGTGAAGATGACGGCAGAGGTGGGAACGGAGGTTGTTCTCTCATGTGAGGCCCAGGGGAGTCCGTCTCCACTGGTGACGTGGAGCAGAAACGGGCATCCCATCCCCCCCGTCACAGCTGGGTAAGAGGAAGCCCTTACCTCACTCCCGACAATGACGCAGTAAAATGAGCTAACAACGGACTCTCACTGTGCCTGAGCTCACGTCTGACTCAGCGTTTACAAGACTGGAGCCACAGCTGGCTGCCAGTTAGGGCCCCTGCTAATGTCTGGGGTTTGTTTGGTGATGCTTTTGCGAAGGGCACTTTGGCAGAGATGGCCCTGTGTGCGCGCTGAGCTCGGGAGGAACATCTGGCTCCCCCCGTGGTTCACTGATTCCCAGCTTTCATGTGCGGTCACTGTGGGTGCAGACGGGCTGGCTGGATGGAGGTGCAGAGCAGGATGGATGACAGACACACTCGCCGGAGCAGACACCAGACAGGAGGACAGATTTGGGGAGATAGAAGTGAGGCTGAGGGAGGTTTAAAAACATTAAAGCTCTGGTGACTCTGATACAGTAATCCTTGTGTGGAGGCAGAGAAAAGGAGAAGCTGGGGTTGGAGTGTGGCGGGGGGTGGGGGGGGTTGCCAGGAAGAGGGGAGGAAAAGGCAGTGACAGAGGAAGAGATACAAGCCTTGTGTCTGCGCGATGTTCACGTTCCCTGGGGTGCGTCAGCAGTAAAACAACATGCTGACTCTTTACTCGTCCTGTCTGATGAGAACAACACATCTCTGTGAACAACCCCCACAACAGTCTGAGCTTTGCATATGTGCAGGATGGGCGGAAGCAGGGACGCTGCTGCTCTCCAGCTACACTCTGTGGGTCAGAGGAAATGACCGGGGGGGGGTAAAGGGCTGTTGAAATAACTGGAATCAGTGGGTGGTAAGATTTCGTTGGGTCAATGAGGAGTTGATTCTTGACCTCACCCTGATGGGACCCATTCGTCAGACTGTGTACACAGATGACTTGACACCAATGTGAGGAGTGAGGGGGGTGGGGGGCGGGGTTTACGTTCCGTGTGCTTGTGTCAGTCGTCGCCGTGGTACCGCGGAGGATCGGCGCAGTCGTTGAGTTCCGGCGTTAAACGACGCTGCCTCGCCCCGAGACAAGACTGTTTAAGGAAGTGGGGGAGCGCCGCTGCACCATATGTGCTGCTGAAAGAGAGAGAGAGAGAGCCCTTTGTGCTCCCCGACTCATTCCCACTTACACAAACATTGTTAGAATTCAGTTACTTAGCAGACACGCGCTTATCCGAGGAATCGCAGAGTTGTGTGTTTATATTCGTACGTGATGCATCGATGGAGCTGGATAACCTCGCGCGTAGCTCGGGTTACCTTTGAAATTTTCTGACCTACATTTAACTGCCGTCAACCTTTTGATTTCCAAATGATTTGTAGTTCCTGACCCCTGAGTGATAAAACACCGGTAGTTTCTGCTAATATCATGGTTCCCAACAGGGTGGAATGCATTGATTTTTGTGAGCCCATGACCTCATTCCATGGTGACGTCACGGGGTCAAACGCTGACGACCCTTTGCGCTGTAATTACCGCCGATAATAGTCATTGAGAAAGTAGAAACTGGGGAGATTTGAAGGCCGTGGCTGAGGTCCAGGCTCTACTTCTGTTAACATAACAGAATCGACAGAATCGCCAATCTACGTTGCTTTAAACCAATCAAATGGAATATAAAACTCCCGTAATCGCGTCATAAAACACAACGGGCCGCTCGTTTCCCGTTCTTTTGACAAATCATGTCATTTCATGTGTCCGCGAACCACTTACTTTAAATTAACGAGCCCATGCAGCAGCGCCGTCCTGGAAAATTCTGTTCACAGGAAAAATTTTCAGAAACTCATCATCAGCTAGAAATAGGAACTGAAATACAACCTGCATTTAGTTGAAAGACCTTCAGTTTCACAACAGTTAAGTAAATGTCCATTAGTGATTAGTATTTTCTGGATAATTCCATAAACAACGGGCTGTCTCTGTATATATTTGACTCTTTATACACAATCATACAGATCTCTACTGTAAGTAGGACACTGGGGGGAAAGACGTTCCAGAACAGGAACACAGCAGCTGTACTTCAGTTACTCATCCACTGTGTGACCCCTAACCCCTCCCCCTCAGGTTCACGGTTCTGCCCTCAGGCTCTCTGAAGATCACCGACGTGCGCCTGATTGACAGTAAACTGTACACCTGCACGGCCGAAAACCCGGCAGGCAACGTGTCCGTCAGCTACAAGCTACACATTCAAGGTAAACCCTCTCCAAACGGCAGTCTTCAAAAGGTTAACGTTGCTCGATTCTGCATCACCGCGATCATGTGTTTAGTATCTGAGATAAGCACGTTACAGATGTGGTGAGGGATGTTTTCACATTTGTTTTCTGTCCTCAGCTAAACCCAGGATTCAGCCAGCACCCTCCCTCCTGAAGGCCCTGGTTGGCCAGACAGTGACTCTACCTTGTGTGGTCCAGGGGGAGCCGAGCCCGGAGGTCACTTGGTTTCATAATGGACTTCCTGTCGGGGTCGCCGCCACGCCCCTCAGGATCCAGCAGGTCAACGTCGACGACCGGGGCACCTACCAGTGTGTGGCCAAGAACAGCGCCGGACAGGAGACGCTGGAGATCGAGCTGGAAATTCTTGGTGAATATCCACGGTTTTCCTTTAAAGAAAAAGCAAAAACAGGGAATATTATTCTTATTTAGAAGAAGGAGAACAGGCAAAGGAAAGAAGTAATGCAACACTACGGATGCCAACTGCTGTAGTGCACCACAAACTAGCAAAAATTTGGGATTCTGCAGGGCTCCATTCTTGGTCCATTTCTGTTTATGTCATACATTAACCCATTTAATTGATACTTCAGACTTACAAAGCTCTTTACGCTTCTTCATCTGCCGCTGATTCTTTACCTTTTCATCATTTTGAAATCTTTACAATCCAATAATTGTATGCCTCCTGTAATTATCTTTATTAATTACTTACTGCCTGTCTGGCTTTACATGCATATACTGATTGTATAATGGCATACTTTTTTTTTCACGGGAAGGTCTCTCCTCACAAACCTAGATTTCTTACCGACACTGAAATGTTTATTTAATTTATATCAACTGCGTTTACACTTTGAATCGGCACTTTAACGTCTTTATCTCCTCACAGAGGCCCCATTCTTTGCCGAGCCTGGAGATGCCGTCATGGAGAAAGTAGCGAACAGCAAGGTCATCATCCCCTGTCCCGCTGAAGGTAGGAGACGATTTTGGACACGAGTCAACCTCGGACAACATCTTGTGTTCGAAAACAGAATGAGTGTGAGGTTTTATCTGTAAGTTTCTATGACAAACTTTCACTTTGACTGCAAGGCAGATATGTGGCCTGTATTTATGCACCATCAAAGGAATGTTTTCGCTGTTACTGTAGACCTTGAACGGGGAAGAAACATTCTTGCCATCTTCAAAGGTGCTGCCTTTTTTTTTTTTTTTGATCTTTTTTGATCTTAGCACCCAGAGACACGCTGTTGTCTACTTTAACATCTCTGTGCAAACAGGGTGGCATAGCGTCCTGGAGGGATGTTGAGAACATGCTGTTTTACCAAAACACAGTTAAGTGTTTGTGTATGTTTGCACATGCACTGATTGATACTTACACAAAGAACCCATGCACACAGGTAATGTTTGTGTGGGGCTTTGCCATGGTAACAAGCCCGAATCCCCAAATAAGGGGGAAGACGGTGTCTTAACAGCTGGAACATCGGTCTGCCTGCTGCCTCCGTGAGCCACATCTGCTTTCCTGTGTGTCAGGGCCTGCTGGGAGAGGAATCCTAATTACAGGCTGCTGCTGCTGCTGCTGCTGCTGCTGCAGATAAAGGACAGAGATGTCTGAGGTACCATGAAGCACAGGAAGTGGAGGAATGAAGCCACACAAGCCCTCCCCTCTTTCCAGCCACGTCATAGCAGCCTGTAGCAGACCTCAGAAGAGGTCACACACACCACAGCTCGGCACTAGTGACACCAGAGACCCCCTGTCATTCAGCTGTATGTGGGAGAAAAAGCGCAGTTAAAGCTGCCAGAATGATATTAATTCACCAACACCGCGGCGCATTTGTAAGAGGTCATTATTCGAGAAACCCACGCGAGGAAGCGATCACCTCCCACTTTTGTGCCCCTGCTAATGAGCACTGTGCGCAGCCTCATCAGATCATCTGTATCCATTACCTACCTGCAATGAGATCATGGTTTTCTGCATTCTTGTGGTTAGTGTTTGTCGGTTTTTAACGTCCCTACCTCGTCCTCGGTGTTTAAGTATGCAACACCTCTGCAAACAGACACAGTCGTGGACTGTTGTGCTCTTTAATTACAGCCTGTTTTTCTTTGTCCTTGCGCTGCCACCCACACCTTGCCCCCCCCCTCATTCCACTGTAACTCTTCTGGACCATTTCCACCCAGTAAATGCACAGGCTCAGTGCCTTTGAACTGCTTGTTCAGCCACTTCTCACCGTTCAAGACTCTCACTTCAATAAATCTTGACGATCGCACTTTAAATCTTACGTTCAACATATCCCCAACATACTGTGTATTACTTTTTTATGCGACTCCGACCTTGAAATCTTGTGCTTGCGGGCTACAAGGACTCTAACCATTTTGGCATGGCCTCCCCTGCTGTCCCGCTGTCCAACAGATAAATGTGGAGCTGGCTTTTTTTTCTATTCTGGGCTGTCTGCCATTAAATTGTCCTGGAGGGAAGCTGAGAGATGGAAGTAACTTTTCTGTCAGATGTGATCGATAAAACTCCTTAAAAACTCACTCGGACCCATTTCTGGGTACTGTCCCCGGGTTCCTGCAGGTTCACCTCGCCCCAAAGTGCGCTGGTTCAAGAATGGCCTGGAGATACACGCGGAACAATCGGAGTTCTCCATGGCCAGGGATGGAGCGCTTGTAATTAGCACAGCATCTGCCAGCCACAGCGGGGACTTCAAGTGCATGGCAACCAACGAGGCGGGCACCGTGGAGAGGAAGACGAGGCTGAAAGTGAACGGTGAGAATGCTCGGTTGTGTTGGCGCGGCACAGTGCGGTGAAGCAGAACAACAGAACTCATCCTCCCTTCTCTCGTGTCATTTCAGTTCCCCCAGAGATCCAAGATGACAACCAGCCACTGAACCTCACAGTCACCCTGAAGCAGCCTCTCACTCTGGGCTGTGACGCTTTTGGGATCCCCTCCCCGACGATCACCTGGACTAAAGACGGTCATCCTGTGAGCTGAATTCACATTTACAGTAATCCTGTACAGTATATATCCTGTTGATATCCAGCTACATCATGCCACCAAGTGGCTATGGTTGTAATTACAACGCACTGAACTGATGTGTGCATGTCTAGGTGAAAAGTCCGGGCGTTTATCTGCAGAATGCAAACAGGCTTCTCAGAATCTACAGAGTCCAGCCGGATCATTCAGGACAGTTTGCCTGCACGGCTGAGAACTCGGCGGGAGAGGCCAGAAGAGAGTACAACATCGTGGTGCAAGGTGAGCTCGCACACAGAACTTTCTGTCTGATGTTCAGGAGACGAGAGTAAGACGGATTACCACAGGTATTACACATTTAAAAGGGATACTTTTCTTGTTATCAACGCACTTAAAATGTCCTGGAATGACAGTCTAGAGCTGGGGTGTCACATTCAAATGACCTGAGGGGTCAAGAAGGGGGAAACACAACTGTTCACTAGTGTGTGGGTAATATGAGCCAAAAATGACATCACAATATTCTATCAGGATGTCGTAATAAAGATATTCAAAAGGATATTTCACGACATGCCCTTCGGTATAATGACATATTTATGATGCAACATAAACTGACGATCAAAAACAGAAATTAATCTAAAATTAAGTCAGTAATCACATGCAACTGTAATTTAATGATGAAGGCAATACAATTACTGTGATAATAACAACCGCATGTCTTATTACTGTTATAAAAGCAAATATGTTTGTATTAAATTGTGTTTAAACACATTAGACACATTAGAGCTTCTGATTATATTGTACTGCTCATTGTAACGTGCATTCTGAGTTTGTCACCTACCCAAAATCTATTGAGCCAAACCACTGACGTCAATGCTCACATGTTTATTATTGATTAACTGATTTCCTGCTGTTATCCAGATGTTTTTTCTCCTCTTGCAGCAGCGATACTGAACTTAAATCGATCATCATGTCATTTAGGACAAGCAAAGCCTGAAATGTTCTTCTGCCCTTCTCTTCTTCTCCACTCAGCTCCTCCGGTGATTTCAGGAACGTCCCGACTCCAGGAGTTGACGGTGGTCCTGAGCCAGGAGGTGGAGTTTCAGTGCAGAGTTAGTGGGCAGCCACCGCCTAGGGTGGAATGGAGCCGTGATGGAGAGTAAGCATCTCCCCGTTTGTTAAGTGTAGCGTTCAGTGGGCTCCACGGGTCGTTGTTGTTGTTGTTGTTGTAATTTGATCTTCAATTCCTTTTTTTTTTATCTGCAGGGTTCTGTCTCGTATCGGGGATCCCCACGTCGAGTTCCTGGAGGAAGGCCAGGTGTTGAGGGTGAAGTCAGTGAGACTGAGGGACCAGGGGCTTTACCAGTGTCTGGCCAGCAACGATGCAGGGACTCAGATGCGCCAGTTCAGACTCACAGTGCAAGGTCTGTACTTTTCTCCTGGTCTGTGAGCAAACGACTGCATGTAAAATTTCATTTACAGAGACCAAGCTTCCACAGCAGGAGTTCTTTTTACACATATAAAATTCCCTTTGCACTGGCTCGTGGGAACGTGCATCACTGATATACTGAATATAAAATGATCTAAGTTTTACGGTTTGAAAAGCAAAGTCCATGAAGGAGGAGGGAAGTAGCTATGGCTGCAATGATCAACTACTTTAGTTTTACTTTAGAGTGTTTTTTAATAATTAAAACATATAACATTTGCTCCATATAACAAATGAATCATTGAAACTGAATCATTTAAGTTTGTGGATATAACAAGACATAGAGTGAGTGAGTGCAGGTTTGGGAAACCGATTCAACTTTTTCAATATTAATCAAAGAAAAGAATCAATTAAAAAGTGTAAAAATTAAATATATTCTTGTGGAGTTAATTGTCTCAGTCTCTAATTTCTGGTATTCTAAGATTATGCTAAATGTGTTATTTGTTTCAATCCAGATGATAAACTTCGAAAAGGAGGAGTTAATTACTGATTTTTAAATAGTCTATATTATTGCACACTGCCTTCTGTTTGAGACACCCCAGTCTCCTGTGGATTTATTCATGATATGCATGACATTTCAAACATTTCCTCCTCAGCTCCACCGGCCATTAAAGGCCCCAACGAGACCTCCGAGGTGTCGGTGGTGCTAGGATTCCCCACAGTGCTGCCGTGCGATGTCGAGGGCTCGCCCGCACCCAGTATCACCTGGCTGAAGGACAACCAGCCCATCGTGTCCAGTCCCCAGCTGACGTACACCCGCGGTGGGCAGGCACTGCGGCTGGGCTCGGCACAGGGAGACAGCAACGGCCTCTACACCTGCAGGGCCACAAATCCTGCGGGCACCGCCACCAAGCACTACTCTGTCAGTGTTCTGGGTGAGCGACGTCTTCACCGTCATCACATTTTAGGCCTGAGACATAACTTTGAATGATTTTCTGTTTTTACTCCTTTATAAATCAGTTCCGCCGCAGATTGAGAGTCACTCGCCGTCTTTGACATTCGCTGGTCAAGAGGAGAAAGTGCGGGTTAACGGGAGTTTAACTCTCTCCTGCTTGGCGAAAGGTTTCCCCGAGCCAAAGGTTAACTGGTTTAAAGACGGACAGGTTGGTGTTTGGGAATGGTTTGTAAGCAGATTTGTGTTAAGATTCATATTTTGATTGACAGACCCCTACAGGTATACATTGCATAGTGTGCATTTAAGCTATACTATGCGCTTGTGAAGCGATGTTTGGAAAAGTGGTGTGAATTTTTGAAAGTCACCTTTTTAGCACATTTACAGCAATATTTGTTAACTTTTAAATGTAATAAATAGTTAAATCTAAATATTAAATGTTACAACTTAATGTTAAATCTAAATGTACATGTTAAATCTAAATTCTAAATATAAATTCTAGATATAAATCTAAATCTAAATGCTAAATCTAAATCTAAATGTTAAATCTAAATCTTTTGGGTGAAACTAAATATTTAGCTAATATGCAAATTCACACTGCCGGTAACCGGAAGTACCAAAATAAAAGCTTGAGGAAGTCAGTCTGTGTTTATGGACTCAAATAACAAATTAAAACCACCTTAGCAGAGGAAATAAACACTTAAACATACATTATCGCATTAATAACTACCTAAAATAACAAAAAACATGCTCACATTTAATATTTAGATTTAACTATAATATATATTGTTGTATATATGATGCTTTATCTTATTTTCTTTCTAGATTGAGTTTTTTTTATGAACATTTAACACCGTGATGTTTAAGCACCTGGGGCAAATACGACATCAATCTTCTCCGTCTTTAGTCAGTGACGGGAAACTCCCACGCTGGCGTCCAGGAGAGCGGCTATTTCCTCCACATCGACAACGCCCTTCTGTCACACGAGGGCCAGTACACCTGTGTGGTCACCAACTCTGCAGGGGAGGACAAGAAAGACTTTCACGTCACCATTCAGGGTGTGTTCCGTTCAATGTTGACAATATTGATTACTTTTGTGTTTTTTTTGGGAAACAATCGGACTCAAAGTGTGGTTTATCTTCCCAGTTCCTCCCGTCTTCCACCGAGTGACAAACAGAGAAGCAGCCTGGGGTCTGGGACACGAGGATGACAATAACAATGAGGACATGGTCGAGAAGCGGGAGGTGATCCTCGGCCATCCCATCAGCCTGTCCTGTGAGAGTAACGCCATCCCCCCACCAAAACTCAGCTGGTACAAAGATGGAAGAGAACTCACGTCTGTGGATGGCGTGGTGCTACTTCCAGGTCAGGGGAACCCCCCCCCCCGTGTATAAACGTGTAATTGAGGCCTCATATTCATATTTAAATTTGTCCTCGCAGGTGGACAGGCGCTACAAATCACGCGAGTTCAGAGAGAAGATGCTGGGAAGTATACATGTCAGGCCGTCAACGAGGCCGGGGAGGACCACATGCACTTTGAGCTGGAGATTCTGGGTAACCGAGAAGATTCCCATGCAGAATTCACACGGGGACGAAATGAATCGTCACGTCTAAAGCGCTGCGTTTTCTTTCACGTCCTCAGTCCCTCCCGTGATCACAGGAGCATCGGAGGAGTTTATGGAGGCAATGGGAGCGGTGGTCAACAGCACCGTCGTCCTCCACTGCGACGCGACGGGACACCCGGCTCCAAGCGTCTCCTGGCTGCGAGACGGACAGCCGGTGCGCTCGGACTCACAGCACCACATCAGCGAGGACGGGACTCAACTCCAGGTTATTCATCGCCGACTCGTAGACAAACACCGCCACGGTGACACTAAAACACGTACACCTTGATGAATTAAACCCCCAATCTTACATTTCAGCTCCTCAGCGTTCAGGTCACCGACATGGCCGGGTATTTGTGTGTGGCTGAGAACAAGATCGGAACGGTTGAGAAACTGTTTAGTCTGACCGTGCAAGGTGAGAAGAGTTTAAAATAGAAAGGGCTTTACAGGCGTTCTCTGTATATGCCGCCCTCCATTCCCTCCGTCGTCTCTTCCAGTGCCTCCGAAAATGATCGGCAGTAAGGAAGAGAAGGTCAGCGTCATCGAGGGCCACATGGCGTCTCTGCTGTGCGACGTCCAAGCGTATCCTCCTCCAGAGATCACCTGGACCAAAGATGGCCAGGTCCATATGTTCAACACCGGCATCCACGTTCTTCCAGGTCAGTTCTTAACCACACAGTATTTTCCCTTGTCTGGATAAAAGCCCGTCAGAGCATACATTTCACGTCATTCTTTCAAATATTAGGGGGACAGATGCTACAGCTGACACGGGCCAAGCTGGAAGACGCGGGGCAATATGTGTGCACAGCCAGCAACTCAGCAGGCCAAGACCAGAAGAACATTCTCCTCAGTGTTTATGGTGAGATTAAAACACATCTCTATATATATATATATATATATATATATATATATATATATATATATATATATATATATATATATATATATATATATATATATATATGTATATATATATATATATATATATATGTATATATATATATATATATATATATATATGTATATATATATATGTATATATATGTATATATATGTATATATATATATATATATATATATATATATATATATATATATATATATATATATATATATATACACACACACACACAGACACATAAATTAAACTCTCTCCATATGTGCAAACCAACAGTGATGCCCACCCTGAAGCCCCGTCCTGACACCGAGTCAGACCTGGTCACGCCTCAGCTCGGCTCGTCGCTCACCCTGAGCTGCGAAGCCCGTGGCGTTCCCGAGCCCGAGGTCACTTGGTATAAAAATGGGCTGCAACTGTCACCGGGGAACGGACTGGAGGTGAATCGTCACCAGCTGGAGATCGAAGGAGTTCAGGTGAGGAAACATAAAAAGAAAGAAGGAACACGTTTAAGGTTTGGGGGGCAGCTTTTGAAGGGGGTTGCACTTGAATTTGCAAACATATCAAACCTTAAAAAGTACAGACACTGTCAAATGATGTAGTCAGTCCAGGATGTAGGATGGAGGCCAGAATCAGAACAAGCCTGAACCCACTCTGTGTCATCACACTGTCCTAAAATGCTTTGTACAGGCGATTTAGAGACGTGTCCATTCACTAATCTTTGGTTCCTAGATGACAGATGGCGGCACCTACACTTGCAAAGTGTCCAACATGGCCGGACAGGTGGACAGGACGTTCAAAGTGACCGTTCACGGTGAGTAAACCTCTTGAAAAAGATGTCTCCAAATGTCTTCGTCTCACTAATAAATTTCCACAGTTCCACCCGTCCTAGCCGGGCCCGTCCAGGAGTCCCTGAACTACACACTCGGCTCCCACGTGGCTCTGCTCTGTGAGGCCACAGGAGTCCCCGTCCCCAGCATCACCTGGCTTAAAGACGGAACACCTATCGGTAAGAAGCCGTGAATAACGGAGGATGAGGAGGATGAGGAGGATGAGGAGCTGCCTGCGTTCATTCATGTGTTTGTTATCCAGAGAGCAGTCTGCAGTGGCAGTGGTCTGTTCGAGGGAACCGACTGGAGCTGGGGCCTCTGGCTCTGTCTCATGCCGGCACGTACACCTGTGTGGCAAAGAACAGTGAGGGTCAGAAGCAGAAAGACTACACACTCACAGTCCAGGGTAAACAGCTGTTTGAGGAAAAACGAGTAGAAGTGTTGCTCATCGTTCTGGACGGTAATAACTCCGAATATCCTCGTCCTACGCAGTATCGCCGACCATCCTGGACTCGGACCACTCAGCTGATGTAAGTGCGCCCATGGGAGAGGAGCTGACCCTGCAGTGCAGAGCATCTGGAATCCCCACGCCCCGCGTCAGCTGGCTGAAGGACGGAGTAACTTTAGAGGGATCGGACAGCCGCCACATCTCGTAAGTCGTTATCCGTTACCGCCAGCGCACAGATCGATGCCATTTGACGGGGTCTATCAATTTCTCTGCGTCAATCGATCAACGGCCTTCTCAGGAAATGACAGTATTAATCACCCGTGTGAAAGATAAAGCCCTTGACACGGGGGATGTGTGGACGGACAGATGGAGTCGTTTATAGTTCCTAATTACATCACGGGGGGAGCAGCTGTTTTACAGCTGTTCGGCAGCTTATTTGGTCATTACAGCGGCATCAGCCAGAGAAAACACATCTCTGTAGGTGTGTGTGTGTGTGTGTGTGCGTGAGAGAGACTGTGAGAAAACCGTAGGACGGTGATGATAGTGATGGGAAAGAATTTGAGACTGTCAGAGGTGGAGTAGGCACATGATCCATGTTGGCTGACTACATTAAGTGATATAAATGTGTTTGTAACCGCGCAGTGTGACCCCGGATGGCGGCGCGCTGACGTTACGGAGGCTGAGCGCCGAGGATTCTGGGACATACACCTGTCTGGCCTTCAGCCCGGCTGGACAAGAAAGCAGAATCTACACCGTCTTTGTACTCGGTCGGTTGGAACTCGCATCGGAGTGCATCTGTGTTAGTGCTCGACTGTCTGTGGGACTCACTTTTAACCCGAGTTTCGGTGTGTCACAGTCCCGCCCACCATCTCCGGAGAGACCGCTGCGCCCCGAGAGGTGCAGGTCACGCAGGACAGCGCTGTGACTCTGGAGTGTAAGGCGACAGGAAACCCTGCGCCTCAGATCAGCTGGCTGAAGAACGGACGGCCCCTGCTCCTCTCCCCGCGCGCACGCCTCCTCTCCGGTGATTCGGTGCTGAGGTCAGTTCGGTACAACAGAAGCTAAACAGTGAAGTGTTTCAATTGTGGGTGAAGTAACTCTAGATGTTTCCTTTCTTTGTGAAAAAAAAAAAGGCTGTCTCCTGTGCAGCTGTCCGATTCTGGAGTTTACACGTGTGTGGCACGCAGTCGAGCTGGTCTTGCTGAGCTTAGCTATGACGTCCAGGTCCAAGGTGCAGTCATAACAGACCACCCACTGATCTTTTACCGCGTGTAGCGTTTGGAATCTGATGATTTTTATACAGATGTCTGGTCCACAGTTCCCCCAGGTGTGGATCACGTTGAACCTGTGGAGCCGGTCACGGTTGTCCAAGGATCCTTGGTCACGTTAACCTGCGAGGCGCGCGGCGTTCCACCTCCGACGCTAACGTGGATGAAGGACGGACAGCCGCTGTCCCTTCACCGCAACCTGCTGCTGGACGGAAGGGAGACGAGGTTGCAGCTGCCCGACGTGGCGCCGTCAGACGCAGGCCTCTACAGCTGCGTCGCGAGCAACCAGGCAGGAAGCAGCACCAAGAGCTTTAACCTCACTGTGCTTGGTAACAATCAAACAACAACCTAATATTTACTTTGTCTCCAAGTCACAGTGTAAACACCTTGAACGACTGACTAATAACTGTCTTCTCTCTAAACCAGAGCCTCCGAAGATGTCCGGCTCCAGCTCCCCAGAGGAGCTGACGATAGCCATGGACAGTCCACTGGAGCTGGAGTGCTCAGCTGTGGGCGTTCCACCTCCCGCCCTCAGCTGGCTGAAGGACGGCCGCCCCTTAGAAGGGACCGACGTTGTCCAGCAGGACGGACACTTTGTCAGGATTAGCAAAGTTCAGGTGAACGGCAAACTGGAAAGACTTGTTTGTCGAACAAGAGTCCTGCAGCTGTGGGCGCAAAACAAAAATGAAGAATTTGTTTGCGTCCGCGCAGATGCAGCACAGTTACGCAAGACCTACTCCAACTGATTAATGTTGTGTCTTTAAAGGTTGAGGATGCAGGTTTGTACACCTGCTTGGCCAGCAGCCTCGCCGGAGAGGACGGAAAAAACCACTGGGTCCGCGTACAAGGTGACAGGCACTGTTCTACATTGTGCCCTCCACACTCTCCCCCTCCTCTACTCGCACATGGAGGAAAAACCTGTTTAGAAAAAAGATTAGTCTAAATATGTTTGTGTTTTTTTTTTAGTTCCCCCAACCGTCCTCGGCTCAGGTGACGTGAGGACGTTGACGGTGCCAGTTAGCGGACACCTGACCATGGAGTGCCTGGCCGACAGCGACCCTCTGCCAGACATCGAGTGGTACAAAGATCAGGCCAAACTGCAGGTAGGCAAAAAAAAAAAAAAAGCAACAACAGGTATTGAACATAAAAAAAAAAAAATCTTCTTACACACTTTGTGTCCTTGCTTTTCTGTATTCAGACAGGAGGTCATATTCAGAGACTTGCAGGGGGTCAGTACCTGGAGATACAGGAGGTCAGACCGGAGGACGGCGGCCAGTACAGCTGCGTGGTCACCAACATGGCCGGAAGCACCAGTCTGTTGTTCAACGTGGAGATTCTCCGTGAGTCAGTGATCGACAATCAGAAACAGGCAACACGCGCTAAACCCCAAGTCAAAATGACATCGATGTCTTTTTTTTCCCTTCTCCAGTACCACCTGTGATAAAGGAGAGCAGCTCACTGGTGACCACCCACGTGGGTCAGGACGCAGTTTTACCTTGTCAGGTCGACGGCGACTCTTCGCCCGCAGTCACGTGGAGGAAAGACGGCTTCCCCGTGTCTGTGGATAACAAGAAGTACGCCGTCACATCGAATGCAGACACCTGATACATGCTCCAGTGCATGTTTCTATTCATTCATTTTGAATTGTGCTTCTGTTTCCAGGTACACGTTATCAGAGGGCTCCCTGCGTGTACGTGGGGTTCAACTGAGTGATGCTGGCCGCTACTACTGCACGGTGTCCAACCAGGCCGGCTCCGATCACCGATCACTTGATCTGCGAGTGTTTGGTAAATGTAGCATTTATGTTAAAATGATGTAAAATGATAAGAGTTTTGTAAACACCGCGTGATCCTGAACCGTCTCTTGTTAGTGGGTCCTTCGATCAGTCCGGGTCCGTTCAATGTGACAATGACCACAGGGGTTAGAGCAGTGCTGAGCTGCGAGACGACAGGTATACCTCCACCTACAGTGTCCTGGAAGAGGAACGGCACACCGCTTGATGTCAGTCAGCTGCCTGGAGCTTACAGGTTATTAACTGGGCTCCCTTTGAATGCGCTGCGTGTATGATTCTAAACTTACGCACATGTTAAAACTGATTTGAAACCTCGTTGTACAGGATTCTTTCCTCGGGATCCCTTGTTCTTTTGACGCCATCCAGCGAGGATGAAGGTTACTTTGAGTGCACTGCCATAAATGCTGTTGGAGAAGAACGTAGGGTCATCGAGGTCATCGTACAAGGTACTGATTTGGAGTTTTGAATAATGAGCAGCTAGAAAAGAATTTCCACTGGTCTAATTCATGAATGTTCCACTTCCTGTTTTAGTCCCACCAACTATTGAAGACGACGTCACGACGGTGACAGCCGTGAAAATGTCTCCAGTGGCGTTGCCTTGTCAAGTACAAGGACGTCCACAGCCAACCATTACCTGGACGAAGGGTGGCACCAAACTGGGCTCCAGAGGAGGAAGTTATCGTGTCCTTCCCACAGGTAATTCGCATATTTCTCGGTCCGAGAAATTGATTTCAAACTCGACAGGTGTTTTGCTCTGCGCACGAGTAAGTGCAGCGCCAAGTTTGACATTGTTTGGCTAAGTGATGCAAAAGATATCGTTAAATATATCGGGAAAAGAAGCACAAAGTTTGCTTTCGCAGCTAGATTGTAGCCACTCCCCCCTCTCACTCACACAGCACTGTGGGCTCCCTGAGAGGATAAGGATAAGAATTGGATCCGAAAAAGTTAAGCAAGTGCAATATGTGAGGGGTGATTATTATTATAACGGGTATGCTGTGGCTATTCAAAACTATGTAAAACACGGTGTGCAGTAAACTGACACTTTCAATAGCCCCGCCTACTTTGGACAGTCTTTAGGTGTAATAGTAACAATGGGCACTCAAACACACCAAAGCAACGAATCCTAAAAACACTAAAAACACAGGCACTGCACTCGTATATACATAAAAAATGATATACTTATATCTCTTGGCTTGTTTTTCTTTGCAGGAGTGTTGGAGATAACGGCTGCTGTGCCGAGTCATGCGGGCAGATACACGTGTTCAGCTCGTAATCCAGCAGGAGTGGCTCACAAACATATATCTCTGACGGTGCAAGGTGGGTTTTACTGGGACCAGCAGCAGGTTTCACTCTGAGAACGCTGTGTGTTAGAACGATATGAATGATATTTCCTGCGCACAGAGCTCCCAGAGATCAGGCCTATGGCGGAGGAAGTGCAGGTGGTGTTGCATCATGGGACAGTGCTACCCTGTGAGGCTCAGGGCTTCCCCAGACCATCCATCACCTGGCAAAGAGAGGGAGTTCCCATAGCAGCAGGTAAGGAACACATTGAATTTCACAGTTTTTATGCGTCAAAGTCCATAGAGAAGGTGGAAACCAGGCTCAATGCACATGTACATCCAAGTCTATTATGTCAGTGCTTAACTTTATACTCTGGTGGCTTTATGTTTGATCGCAGGTCACAGACTGGCTGTGCTCTCAAACGGAGCTCTGAAGTTTTCCCGCGTCACGCTCGGCGATGCAGGGTCCTACCAGTGCCTGGCAAAGAATGAAGCCGGGGTAGCTGTGGGAAGAACCAAACTGGTCCTTCATGGTAACGGACTTTTCATCTCATTTTGAATGTTTTTTGTTTTACAAATGTATAAAAATGCTGCTCGCATCATGCTTCTCCAGTTCCGCCGGTGCTGAGCGTGCCTCGCGTGGAGTACACCGCGGTGCTCGGCCAGCCAGCCGGTCTGGAGTGTGTCGCCGATGGGCAGCCTCAACCTGAAGTGACTTGGCACAAAGAGAGGAGGCCTGTGGTTGACGGCGCACGTGTGCATCTCTTTGCCAACGGGACTCTGGCGATAACTTCAACCCAGCGCAGCGACGCCGGCCTCTACACGTGCGCCGCCAAGAACCTCGCTGGCAGAGCCAGCCAGGACATGCGGCTGATTATTCAAAGTGAGTGGACGGTCTTTGTGTTATTACTGAGATACTGACATGAAATCATGAACTCATGCTTTTGCATTTCAGTCCCACCCAAGATTCCTCCTGTGCAGACTGAGCTATCAGTGATCCAGGGATTTCAGGCTCTGCTGCCATGTGCTGCTCAGGGTTCACCAGAACCCAGAGTGTCCTGGGAGAAGGACGGCGTCACTGTGCCGACCCGGCCAGGCAAATTCACCGTCCTGCGGTCAGGAGAGCTAATCATTGAGAGGGCTGAGGTATAAACTCAAATTTTTTTGCCCTGCATTATAAACTACTCAAGTCCGGGGTATATAATAAGGATGAGTGGGGGACTGCTTTCTTCACGCAGCCAGCGGACGCCGGAGTGTTCACATGCGTGGCCACGAACGCGGCAGGCTCGGCGAGACAAGACATTCGCCTGTCAATCAACATGAGGCCCGCCTTCAAGGAGCTGCCTGGTGACGTGACCCTGAACAAAGGACAGAGTCTGGCCTTGTCCTGCCACGCTCAGGGAACGCCCTCACCGGTCATCTCCTGGACGGTCAACAACAGCCCTTATGCAGGTAGTTTTTTATCTTGTCTGATATCCAGTGTTTATGTTTCATTTCAAACGTTCTTCTAATGCCACTCGATAATGGAATAATGGAGTTGAACGCGAACTGCACAACCATAACGGAGGACATTTTAGTAAAATTATCAAATTTCACCCGGGCCAGTTTTTTTTTTTAAGTAGAAGTATTTTATTTATAGAGCACTTCATCATCTGTGAACAGGCTGGCCAATTACTGAGCTCTTGGCTTCCCGCCCTGGCAAACGACGCCATGGGTGCATTTAAGAGGAAGGGAGAGGAGTTATGTGTGCTACAGATGCCTACACAGCCATTTTCAAATCGGGCTGTGGAGAGGTTAACGATGGGCATTCGTTTCAAAGGCAATTTCAGCTATTTCAAGGCCATTTGGCCCCTGCTAGTACTACAATGACACCACTGACTGTCAACGTTCCAGGCGCCTCCTTAGACGAGGCTGGCAGGAGCTCCATCATCATCGACAATGTGACCAGAGGTGACGCCGGGACCTACGTCTGCATCGCGGAAAACCGCGTGGGCTCCATCCGAGCGCTGTCGTTTGTCCGCATCAGAGGTGAAGCTTTCCGTTTTACCAGTTCTTCAGGCGACGCCGACTAAAAATAACACTTTCTAATAATATATGCCCCTCTGTCAATGTGTGTCGTGTGCCTGCAGAGCCTCCGGTGCTGAAGGGTGAAGCCCACATGTCTCAGACAGTTGTGCAGGGCGGCTCAGCGATGCTCGACTGTCCGGTCCACGGAGACCCCAGCCCTGTGCTCCGCTGGCTCCGGGACGGGAAACCCTTGCTCCGCTCCGTCCGAATTCAAGCCCTCCGCAACGGCTCCTTAGTCGTTTACAGCATCAGTGTAAATACTTTGCTCTTTAACTTCCTCTCTACACAACGTCACTCAAGCTCGAGTGATTAAGCTGTGCACACCGTTATGTTTCATGTTTTGGAGAACAGCGCAACAGCGTCCGTCCTCTCCTGGGTGGAGGAGCAGCGTGCGACTGTCCTGCAGCATCCTGCCTCCACCTAAATCAGATTCAACTAACCGCATTAGCGGCAGAGGGAGATGAAGAACAGGCGGCTGGATGTTCCCAGACTCTACCCCTCTTTTCTTGGCCTATAACCTAGTTAGGTCTCTCACTGCTGCAGTAATTGCACAGCCTGCAGCCGAGTCTCCCTCACAGATAGATGACGGTCCTTCCCACAAAGCGCTCTGATGTGAAATTTCCACCTCCATGGCCAGTGATATCTATCATGACAAACAATTCAAGTCCCGATTGCCCAGTTGGAGATAAAAAAAATGCTATAATTTTAACAAATGTAACCATAAATCCTGACAGTTTAGCCCTGAGGGTTAGTGTCGCTAACAGAAGATAATCATTCCTCCGAGCGCCAATTAAGACAAACTTTCCTCCTTCACCCGTTTGATTGGCAGGCTGCAGATGAGGGGGAGTACCAGTGTGTAGCAGAGAGCGAAGCTGGGACAGTGGAGAGGACCATTACTCTCAAGGTTCAGAGTGAGTTCTCCGTTTATATATTGTTTTTGTTTTTTTTATACTTAATTTCTTGTCCGAGTGTTTGTGAACACCAGGACTTTTCTCTCTTCTCTCTCACACAGTCAACGGAGGCTACTCGACCTGGCAGGAGTGGAGTCCGTGCAGTAGCACGTGTGGACGAGGTTTCCAAGAACGGACGAGATTGTGCGACAACCCGGAACCGGCCAACAGGGGCAGATCGTGCAGCGGCTCGAGTATCGATTCTAGGAAATGTCAGACTGGTCTCTGTCCAGGTGCAAATCTTTTAAACCATTTATTATAAGTGGTTAATTCTCTATGTGTGCTATGTGAAGAAAACGTGGTAATTATTACACATATATCTCAACATTTGTGGGGTTTTTTTTGTGCTTGATGGGGGAAAAAGGAGAGTCTCCTCGCAGGACCAGAGGCAGCCTGATAGGCATGGTGAACGAGAGGGAGTTTGGCGTGTCCTTCCTGGAGGCCAACATCACAGACCATGCGGAGGAGGGAAGCAGCACTCTGCAGGCACGTCTGGACAACATCCCCCCCAGCGTGGGTGAGTGAAGGCACATTTCATCCCCCGAAGGTTTTCACTCTGTCAGAGAGAAACTTCTCTAAGTAATTCTAGCTTTTTTTTTTTACGTTATGTGTTTACTTATTTTACTATTTAATATAACGTGTATTCGGCATGTTTTTTTTAACTAACTTTTCTGTCAGGCACCGAAAGTGTGAGTACATAACCTTTGAAAACAAACAACTATCTGTGATGTAGTTTGTTTTCTTTCGAGACAGACAGACAGGTCCCAGCTCACCTCAACTCTACACGCTTTGGATGGTTTTCCATTACTATAAGACAGACTTTGAGAATAAAGTCTTAATTTACAAGAATAAAGTTGTAATATTCAAACCTGTTTTAGAAGAGGAGCATATTACGACTTTATTCTCGTAATAACCATTGTTAACCTTCAAAATTAATTTTAGCTCGCTCTTAGAGACTCACTTTTTTGCGCCAATTACAGGAAGTAAAAATAACAATAATTATGAATAATAAAAAAATAAAGCTCGATAAAATAAAAGAAATTATTATGAATTTAGTCGTAAATTTAGGAAAAATTAAGACTTTATTCTCAAAGTCTGTGGCCCTAAAACTCATAGTTTCTATGTAAAGGATGCAGCTTATACAGTAAATAATGTTACACTGTTCCTGTTCACATAGACTAAACGGGCAGAATAATAACATTAAAAACACCAACAAGAAATATTTGATTATATTGTATTACTTTAGATATTTCTGGGCTATAATCCTCACGTTGTTAACGCCGTTTTATCGCAGGTCCCTTGCTGCGAGTGCTCGTGTCCGTGTTTGCGCCCGTCTACTGGACCACGGTGTTACAGAGCGGAGCTGCCAGAAACGGCTTCTCTTTCACCCAAGGCCAGTTCAGGCAAGAGTCTCAGCTGGAGTTTGAGACGGGTAAGACGTCATTTACAAAACAACCAGCAGATGGCATCAGTTACCTGTCATCGTTGCCACCAGCTCTGCTCTAAATGAGGGTTTTTTTTACTTTTCACACAGGGGAAATCCTTCGTTTGACCCACGTCGCCCGGGGTCTGGATTCTGAGGGAGTTCTCCTCATTGACATAGTAATCAATGGATTTGTTCCTCCGTCATTATCGTCATCTCATCTGAGCCTTCAGGTCCGTTCACCGCTGATCCTCGTGTAATAATGTCAATCTGAGTATATGCTGACGTGCTTAAGCTCATCTACAGTTCCTCTGACACGAATGTGTTTGTGTCCCGCAGGAATTCGATGAGTCATACGTGCAGACGGGCCGGGGGCAGCTGCACTCGTGGTCGTCGCAGGCCCATCAGAGAGAAGGAAACCCTGTGGTGTTACGCTGCAATCACACCATTATTTACGAGGGCCAGGAGGAGCGCCAGGGCCCACTGCTCCAGCTGCTCAAGGTATCTGGGATGAACAGTGTCTACAACATGTTCACGCTCACGCTGGACTTCCACGTCACGGCCAGCCTTCTCATACCAGGTCTGTAGATGAACCTGCACTGATTTCTAACATTAAATGAAATACTGGGTCGACAATGCTGGACTTTGTTTGCAGACGGTTATGAAGACACATGCCCTAAAGGTTTCCTCCTCGACACAGCTTCCTACTGTGCTGGTATGCCGCTTTCCTCTTTTAGGCCTCATTTATCTTTTGGCAACGTTTATCTTTGGACGTTTTGTCACGGCGCCAGTTTCTGTTTTTTCTAACGGTGATTAAATGTGGTTCTTAGATGAAGACGAGTGCGCACTGCAGTCCCCCTGCTCTCATTCCTGCAACAACATCATGGGAGGCTTCTCCTGTGCCTGTCCCTCCGGCTTCACCATCTCTACAGAGACCAACGCATGCCAAGGTGAAACTAAAAACAACATCACACAAATGCGAGGTTCTGCGATCAACAGTCGCGTCCTACTTTACCGCATAAGCCCCAACATCCATACAATCCTTTGCATCAACGCGTGTTTTAAAATACCGCCCTGCAGATATCGACGAGTGTTCCCAGGGTTCACACATGTGCCACTACAACCAGCAGTGTGTCAACACAGTGGGCACGTACCGCTGCCAGGCCAAGTGTGGGCCAGGATTTAAGCCCAGCGTCACGGGAACCAGCTGCGAAGGCAAGTCACTGTGAATAAAGCGTCTGCTCAGCACGTCATACTTGACCCCATCCGCCGCTGCGCTCGTGCACTTCCCCTTCCCTGATTGACGTGGAATAATATTTACATTTAGATTTATACGTTTCAGACGTGGACGAGTGCCAGGAGTCTGCCGTCTCCCCGTGTCAGCATCAGTGCCTAAATACTCTGGGCTCCTACCGCTGTATCTGTCACCCTGGATACCAGCTCTCAGGACAGCGCTGCATTGGTAAGTTAGATTACTACTCTCACTCACACAGGCGGAAAACAAACGTTACAAACGTTGAGGGGTTTCCTCCCACAGTCCAAAGACATGCAGATTTGGGGACTAGGTAAAGTTGACACTCTAAATCAGTGGTGTCAAAGATAAGGCCCAAGGGCCAGAACTGGCCCACCACAGGGTCCAATCCAGCCCGCAGGATGAATTTGTGAACATTTCATTTTATGATTAGACAGTTTATGTTTTGTAAAAAAGATTCTTCATAGAATGTAAAATAAAGCGAACAATTTGGGTTCCTTGTTTATGGGGTATTATGCTATTATTTTATATTTATATTTTTAAATATTATTAAAGCTAAACTGGAATTAAAAAAGAAAAAACTCCAGTGTCTGTTGCCTCACAATACTAAAATAAACATGAGAAGAAATCTCTGACGGAACAAAGGATCGACTTACTGACGTACCTGTCACTAACTTCAGATATGATGTAGTTAATGTCAATAAAGCCGCCTGTCCTTGTGCTCTCTCCTCCTCTCAGCTTCGAGCAGTTGTCATGCCGTCTGTGTCGGGAGCACAGACACAAGGGGGTGGGATTTATTGCTTAAAGTGTAAGCTTTTTCCCCAGACAACTGAAGTTATTAATAGATATCTGGACTTAAAGAGTATTTCAACAAATGGCACAGAAATGTTTCAAAAACAAATCACGGACTTGAGCTTTCAGAGTTTGTCAGACTTTCTTTTTAGTTATAACAACAAACTGAATCTTTTAAATACTTAAAATAAAAATGTGTGTTTTTTTGTGCAGATATTAACGAGTGCATGAGAAACATTTGCCCGGCTCACCAGCAGTGTCGAAACACAGAGGGAGGATACCAGTGTTTCGACAGCTGTCCTGCTGGGATGACCAAAGCAGAGAATGGAGCCTGCATGGGTGAGTGCGTTCATACTTAAAGGAATACTTCACCGATTAGCATTTAGCTTTGTATTAGTAGATTAGATTAAAAACAAATATCCTGTTACGTGCCCACCAGTGACACTTGGTCCTGTTAGCGCAACTGTTAGCAAAGATGGCGGACACTGTTTACATTCTGGGAATGAGGCCGAGTCGGTCTAAAAAGTGCGGAATTAGTGTTGCCGTTTCAAGGCTCAGAGCAAGTGTCACTGGTGGGCATGTAACAAAAGAATATAAACAGTGTCCGCCATCTTTGCTAACAGTTATGCTAACAACACCAAGTGTCACTGGTGGGCGCATAACAAAAGAATGTAAACAGCGTCCGCCATCTTTGCTAACAGTTATGCTAACAACACCAAGTGTCACTGGTGGCCACGTAACAAAAGAATGTAAACAGCGTCCGCCATCTTTGCTAACAGTCATGCTAACAACACCAAGTGTCACTGGTGGGCACGCAACAAAAGAATGTAAACAGCATCCGCCATCTTTGCTAACAGTTATGCTAACAGGACCAAATGTCACTGGTGGGTACGCAACAAAGAAAAGAATAAAGATATTTCTAGACTCAGAGGAAACTGAGGTTGGGAAGCACAATTTTTCAAAAACACTGCCCCTATTCTACTAATACGAAGTTAAAAGCTAATTGGTGAAGCATTCCTTTAATTTTTGCTGACTTTCTTTAGGGTGTTAGTGTTCCATTTTTTTTTTTAATTCACAAACCATAATACATTTTTTGAGACCTCGGCATCAGACTCTCAGCTATAAACGTCTCAGATTTGCTCCGACTGCCTTCACGACCTCAGACTCTATTTTAAATGACACAACCAGGTCAGATTTCAAAGGATTGTTTGTAGTCTAGAGAAACCAGACTACTTGGCCTTCACAAAGCTTTTTTTTACAATCTGTTAATGATTAAGAAATAGGAATCATCTGACTAAAGAAACAAAAGTCTGACTCATGCTGTGTTTTTCTGTCAGATATTGACGAGTGCCAGGATGGGAGTCACATGTGTCGCTACACACAGATCTGTCAGAACACGGTCGGAGGTTACGGCTGCGTGTGTCCCAGAGGTTACCGATCCCAGGGAGTAGGCCTCCCATGTCTGGGTACGATATCTGCCACTGAACAGCGACGCTGTAGTGAGACGCACACATCGCAGACCAACGTGAGTCTCTTTCTACCTTTCAGACATCGACGAATGCCTGCAGACACCGAACCCTTGTGCCTACCAGTGCCGTAACGTGCCGGGCAGCTTCAGGTGCTCGTGTCCTCCCGGCACTGTGCTGCTCGGGGACGGACGCTCCTGTGCGGGGCTGGAACGAGGCCAGACGTTTTCGAACGGGACCCGAGTCAGAGCGAGACTCCGCCCTCAGCTCGTGTCTTCTCTGGGGAGGCCCATCCTGTCCCGCTCTAACGGAGTCTCTCGCATCACCAGGCAGTCGTGTCCTGCGGGGTACACCAACAGAGACGGAACATGTGTCGGTGAGTGTACTGGCGGAAACAAACCAGAACAAAATGTCCACAGGACAGGTCTTCGTCGGCCTCGTTGAGTCACATCCTCTCGTTCTCTGTGCAGATGTGGATGAGTGTGTGTTCAGGAAGCCGTGTCAACACGAATGCCAGAACACCATCGGCAGTTTCCGGTGTCTGTGTCCACCAGGATATCAGCTCTTACCAAACGGCAGGAGCTGTAAAGGTATAGAACTGTAACTGTACTGACCTCCTTAATTATATATATATATATATATACATATATATATATATACACACTTATATATATATATATATATATATACACACACATATGTATGTTTTTTTACACTTGCTCCATCTGTTGCTGTTATGCAAAAGTTTTTTAAGTAGGTTAAATATTTATAAAATAAACCAAACAGTGTTTTTTTTTTTGAAACCTGTAGACATTGACGAGTGTGTCGAACAAGGCATCCAGTGTGGACACAATCAGATGTGTTTTAATACCAGAGGAGGATACCAGTGCCTGGACACTCCCTGTCCCGCGTCCTATCAGACAGGCAGAAGCCCCGGGTAAATGGAAAACAATTCAGGTGTATCAGTTGTTGCATATTTACATTTTAATGTGTCAGTGACGCTCTACTCTCTGCGGTTGACTTTTAAAAGGACCTGCTACAGACCCTGCTCTCTGGACTGCGCCACGGGAGGCTCGACTCTGCTTCTGCAATACAAGCTGCTCACTCTTCCCTCGGGCATCCCGGCCAATCACAACGTGGTGCGACTGTCCGCCTTCTCCGAGTCCGGAGTCCTGCAGGAACGCACCGCTTTCACCATACTTGAGCAAGACTCGGAGGCGGGCGCGATGACGGGCCGCGTGTTCGGCATCAGGGACGAGGCGGGCAGGGGAATCATCTTCACCCTGCGGGTCTTGGACAGACCGGGACTCGTGCGGCTCAAGGTGCAGGCCACCACCATCTCTCTCCAGGGCCGCATTACCTACCAGAGCATCTTCATCATCTACATCTCCATCTCAACATACCCCTACTGAGCTGCTGGGCTGCTTTACAGATGACTCTGCCCACAGTGGCCCATTAGAAACCACTCACCCACGCGAAGAAAGAAGACACAAACAGTACATATACAAGGACGAGGTGGACGTGGTTATGAAGTGGATTTCATGGAGATGAGAAGCCCCCCAGGTCTGTGACTGACACGTCACAGTAGATAAAGCTCTGCCGTTTTTTAAATGTTGCCTTCAGCGGGAGGTGAATGAATTATAGCGTAGATCATACTCGACTGAAGACGTGGATGAACACACAAATGACACAATTTCATCCGGTTTTTATCAATACCTGAAAATGCACAATACAAAGAAATGTAATCACCAACCAAGCACTGAATTATTTTCTGTCCATCAGGACACGGACTCTGTCATTTTGTGTTTCAAATGTTGAATATCTAGTTCTGGGAGACACTCATATTTACCTAAGCCTATCACACGTCTTTGTTCTAGTAGTTTGTACAATGTTTCCTCTATCATTTTAATTTATTGAAGTCCTTTGAACACATCACTGGTTCAAACAGTCTCCTGACACAGAGGGTTCGGGCTCGTGCCTGAAATGACAAACCTTCAGCGACGCGTTCTAACAGTGGCTTGTATCCGTCGGGCGAGCGACAGTGTTTAATCTCTCATTATGTGTTTTTTGTACTCTTTTCTAACCATTTCTTTCTTGTTTTTTATCACGTGACAAACGTACGGTGCTGTTCTGAATGTATGCACATGTATTAAGTGGTGCTGGAGTCACAGAGGAAACCGACGCCACAGTGTTGGACTGCACTTACAGTTTCTATCATTATTTTCTGCATGTGCGATGCTGTTCAGTAACCACAGGCACCATTAATGGCACCACTGGTGCAAATCGGGAAGTCAAAGGTTTCCCCTGCTCTTGCAGATAAAATAAATATTTTTCTGTGAAATATTTTTGCTGTAAATGATTGTCAAATATTTGAAGAAATAAAATCAACAACACTTGTTTTTGTCTCGGGTATTACTCCTGCATTACTGCTGCAAACAGGCATTACTATTACAGCTGCAACTAATGATTATTTTCATAATCGATTAATCTGTCGTTTATTTTTAAAAAAAGGAGGATCGGTGTTCGTCAAACCTGGAAATGATGATGTTCTCAAATGTCTTGTTTTGTCCACAAACCAAAATGATTCACTTTTAATGATTTCTTTGTTCTCCAGAGCAAAGAAATCAAGAAAATAAAGAACAAAAAGCCGAACAATGCCGAACTGTAGATCAGTTAAAAAGACTTAACAATCCTAAAAATGTGGGTTAATCGATAAACAATTACCAGGGAAATGTCTAAAATCTCAATGTTTAACAGAGGAGTCTGGTGTATTTAGCGACACAAACCCTGCCACTGTGTTTCAGTGCAGTGACGGTGTCAGGCGGAGTCTGTGCATGGAGGAAGTACTGAACAAATGGTTTTAATTAACTGATTCTAATTATTCAGTTCAATGGAAAACAACTGCTTTACAAGTCACTAGTCCCTCGTTTGTGTATGTGTGTGTTTGTGTGTGTCGCTTGTAAAACAAAGTCACCGCAGTTTCATGCAACTGGCTCCGCCCACGTCGAGTAGGTACTTTTTTTGTAGTCGAAAACCAACCTAAACCGCGCCGTAGCGAGGCGAGGTAAGCCGGGACCAAAGGAAAAGCGGGGTTTCCTACAGTGTCAGAGCTGAGATTACAAACAACAACAATGTCCCTGTGTAACAACACTGGCGTATATAACTAAAATGGCTCTGCTTTGGTATAAGGAAGTAATTTATTGCAGGTACTACAGTGAAATAAGTGCAGTAATTCTATTATTGTTATTAAACTGTGGCTCTTTCACACTGATTATCTTAAATGTCACATGGGGTTTTACTCTTGTGCAACTGGTGTTGTCATCCCCGCCCTTTTGTTTGGCTGCTGCTTGAAATAACTGTTAGATCCGAGGGAGAAAAACACAAATAATATTGAACAGCTTCGCATCCCTACAGGGGGGAATTCCAACATTCCCCCCTTTTCTAAACAGACACTGTTGGAGTCGCTGGATACCTGACTACACTCTGGAAAAACACTGTTGTATGGAACTGCTCCACTCTTGGACACGAGTGTAAAGTCATGAAGAAAAAGAAAGTCAAATAAACAGCTTTTATTTGCGGTTCATGTCTCTGAAATCAGTAACAGATCCGTGGATCAAGCCAGAGAACAAGTGTTCGACGAGGCCTCTGTATTGTGTGTTTGATTCTGATCAGCTAAACAAATGCTAGTGTCCACACACACATGAACCCCCTTGTTGACATATGGAGTTGTAAGTAATGTGATTAAAAATGATATTTAAAAGAAAGGAAGAAGAAAACAGGCATTACTTTACAGAGAGAAACAGCAGGACTGGAAGCTGCTGGTCACTCATTAAGGTTTCATAAAGCTTAACTAATTGTGCAACACGTGGATATACTGGAAGGAAGACTGGAGGCCTTCCCCTCCTCTCTATAAAACACACAGGTATTAGTGGGAATGAATGCTTACGGCTGCGTGATGGCTCCCAGTTCCATCTCCCCTACCGCTTTACACAGTCAGGATGTCAGGAGAGACGGGGACTCACTGTGCTTCGCTCACTAATGAGCACAACACTCACTAGTGCCTGTTAGGAAGTATAAGCGATGGAGCTCAGAGCATACGAAAGAATTCTCATTTCAAATTGTACAAAAGTTTTTTTTTTATGCTTGAAGGAGGGGAACATGTTGGCAAATCAATAAATAAAGTAAATATGATGGAAACCTAATATCCAGCGAATAAAAAGGACGGTGTTTAGGAATCACAAGTGAAACATTACTCCAGCTTTTCCGCACTGGAAAAATAGTGAAAATGGATGATGGGACGTGGTCTGTGTGGACTGATGAAGAAACCACAACCAAATGGGAAGCAGTTCTGAACATGCTTGGCTCCCACTTTAATTACGTGATGCAGTTGGACCTTCTTATCTTGGTGAACTGACTCTCAATGCTTGCTTTACAGCAGTGTAAAGGAAACACATGTGTATTCTCTTTTGCAAATTAAAAAAACACAAAAATATTAAAAAAAATACATATATACATATATACATACATATGTATATATGTATGTGTATATATAGATATATACATATATACACATACGTATATATTTATAAATATATATATACATATATGTATATATATATACACATTTATATGTAAATATACATATTTATAAATATATATATATGTATATACATATATACATATGTATATATAAAATCTAAGAAAATATATCAAGATGCACTGATCCTATTCTTTTTGTTCAGCTAAATAACAAATCCCTGGTAAATATAATGATGTAACCATACTTTTACATCATAAATAAAGTGAAGCCAACATTTTGAAAGGGTAGTCAATAAAAAACACACACACGCCCTTCTGTTTTGAGGTATTAGTAATCTTGCTTGGTTGAACTTGGGGTAGTATCTTGGTCCTGTTAGCGTAGCAGTTAGCAAAGATGGCGGACAGTGTTTACATTCCGGAAATGAGGTCCGGTCCCCCTGCGAGTGGGTCTAAAAAGTGAGGGAATAGTGTTGCAGTTTGAAGCCTCGGACCAACGCTAACTGTGCGCCTTTTAGACCCACTCATAGGGGGACGGTATGTAAACAGTGTCCACCATCTTTGCTAACAGCTACGCTAACAGGACCAAGTGTCATTGGTGGGCACGTAACAAAAAAAAGAATGAAGATATTTCTAAACTGAGGTTGGGAAGCACAATTTTCCATACTAGCCCTACTAGCCCACAATTGAGCTGCCTGTTTTATTTCAAAGTTACTCCAATCCTTTCTCATTTCAGGTGATTTTGGATAAACTGCCCAGTCTTGATTAAGTTCACGCATGTCTTGTTAGCCTCTACTTTCTCGTGTATATCGTTTTACAGCTCGAGCTTTGCTCCTCGCCCTCTCTAGTACTTTCTGTCATAGCTAGGGGCCGATTCGAAAACATGGGAAGCTGAGTCACTCGTGACTTTGAACCTCTGCCTTATCGTAGTGCTTGTTCATGGCGTGACCTCAGCCTGATTAAACCTTTGAAAATGTTACTCTGGTCTTGAGTTGTGCACTCGAGTCCCGTGTTGGTGCCAGCGACGATGTAATGGCGAGAGTGCGGCTTTGCTAATCACAAAAGCCAAGAAAGTGACGCACGCAAATCTGCCGTCTAACTGCAGACGTCATTTTGATGCAAGTGATGGGTTTGACTGCAGAGAGGAATCCTATGACAACACGAGAAAGATATTCCTGCAAAAATAGCTAGAAATTGATCCAATTGCATGGTTATGGCTGGAGACGAGATAAACAAACAGCTTAACTTAAGATACACTGTTGTTATACAACTTGTGTTTCTTTCTCCATACACGTACCGTGACGGTTTTGTGTACTTATCTGTCAAAGCTGTGAAAGAGCAGATGTAGCGATTTGCTAAGTAACGACGTTAACATAACAAAGCGTCCGCATGAGATCATGTGTTACTCATCCAAGAGGTTGGTTTGAATGTCTTTGACACAGCACAAAGGCGTGTCATAATAGAACAACAAACTCTTTCTCAACTGCAATCCAAACCAGTAATGAACATGAGTAATGCCCCAGCACCAGGCGGCCGTAACTCCGCTGTCTGCGTCCACATGTGGGGAGACTGAGTAATTCTGTGATGTGGGGGATTGAGAGCCAAGTACTGGACACTGTGTTGCACAGATTATTGCTCGAAATGTTTGTATCAAGTATCCAGTTCAGAATAACAACGGCTCAATAACTGTGAGTAATGGTGAGGCTGGTCAACAGTCCGACGTCTCCGTGTTTGCTCTAACAAGCCTGAGCTCTGACTCCACGTTAACACGCACGAGATGAGCTTCATCTGGTGCCAAAGGTGCAAATGCAATCACGCTGCGCGCCGCGCTAAAGACACAAAGATGTTGGCAACGCGTTCGAAAACCATTATGCGCGTTTACTAGCGCTCAACATCACACTCCAGCGTGGAGACAAATCGGTGTAACTGAAGTGGATACTCCAGATCGTGTTCCTCTCCTCTCCTCTCGCGGCCAATGAAATGTGATAATCAGCGTTCGCAGGCGGCGTGTTTATACGCAGAGCATGAGCCCCACTGGAAACTACTCGCGCACGGGAAAAGAGGATGTGATGATAATATTTACTTGTTGCCATAGCAGCAGTCAAATGTACATCCATAAAAATATCTTAAAAGTAGGTCGGGGAAAACTTATAATGCACACAGTTTGGTCTTTGTGTTTGAAACTACTGTATTTACATTAAACTGAAGCTGATACCTGAGGGCACAGGAGTCAGTGCTTCCATGAGCTCATGCATTCCACATACAATCACCTACAACACAGGCAGTAAGAGAACTTGCACCTTGTGTGGTACACGCCTCAACCTCAGCGTGACAAGATTTCCTGCACACATAAGGGAAACGGCTTGCCAAGAACACCAATGAGCGCTGGACCAGTGTTTACCTTTATAGTCCAGTAAGTGACTTCATGAGGCCGTCTGTGGCGTACACAGCCAGTGATGATATCATTAGGACAATCACGCCGCAGCCAACCACGCACAACGCGGCTTCATTTTGATTCAGTTCCTGCAGGAAATGCAAAAAGACAGCAGCTTGTCAATATCTGCGATCGCACTTTGAAGTGTTCGTGGCGCGTTGGCTGGAATGCAGCTGTTGTGTTTTTTTTTTCTTTTTTCATGTGGCCCAGACGCTGACTTCATCTGCACAACGCTTACCACAGTAGTTCCATCCATCCTGCTTCCCAATCTGCCAGCCAAGCCCCGCTTCCTACCATTACTCATGGGGTCTGCAGATGAGGCGGAAAAACAAGTATCAAACTGTTCCATTTTGTAGCTACGGATGGAAAGAGGTAAAAACTGCCACCACCTGCTGAAGCCACACAGTTCCTTGGATGCATTCCATACAAAGTCTTAAAGCTACTGTTTTGGGTTTGGATTTTACAGTTAATATCATTCACGTCAGCCCAGGAATTACAGCCCCGACAACTGACGCCAGGTTTTCTTGTTCCTCACATTCACATTTTTTCCGAGCAAAATGAGTCGCCAGGTTGAGATAAAAAAAAACAACTATTATATAATCGCTCACAGAAAAGGGCCAAGAAAATTAAAATAAAACAATCAGGGCCCCGACATCAAGGCTTGTCTGTGTGTGTGTGTGGGACAAGTGGCTTAGTGAAAGGAAGATTTACTCACCCTGTCAGAGTAGTTCAGTCTCCGACTGCTGCTCAAAGTAGGAAGCAAAATATTACAGAGAGCAGCGGTGTCAAACTCAAATGACCTGGGGACCAATGAGCAAGTACAGAAAAAAGAGTGGGCAAAAAAACAAGATACCATCTTGAAATTGCAAAGATATCCATAATTATGGAAGAGGATTAGAGCCAAACAGGAAACAAATATTTGAGTTCTGACTTTAAAGTCAGAATTCTGACTGAATTCTGACTTTAAAGTCAGAATTCTGAATTTAAAGTTTAAAGTCAGAATTCTGAGAATATACTCGGAATTCTGAGTTTAAAGTTTAAAGTCAGAATTCTGAGAATAAAGTCAGAATTCTGAGTTCAAAGTCAGAACTCAATGTTTTTTTTGTGTGGCCCTAATCCTCTTCTGTACACGATAACAGAATTTCACAAAATTTAAAAGCAAAATTGCTTATTTGAACCCTTTTAACATTTGCATTATTGTAATTACGTGACAGTTTGTGGTATGAAAATGAGAAGTTGCACGTCAAAGACGACGTGTGGTTATTACGGTAATTTCACTGGCGCCGTTGCAGTGCGCTGGCGAATCAGCATCTTTGTCGCCAGAGAGTTGGGAAAAACTGCCTGTGCATAGTTTCCTTCTTTTTTTTGGCCTGTTTTTGGACATTGAGGCAAAAACTGAAACAAATTGTCATTTTAAACATGTTTTATACTGTTCAAACTTCAAATTCAACACACAAAATCTGGTGTTTATGTACAGCTACTTTTTCTTTCTTCATTTTAAATTTAAACATGAAGTAAATTGTAAATAACTGCCAGATATTGGACATTATTTCGGGGAATATGGGCAAAAGCACTTAGTCACAGGACATTTTCTGGCCCATTTGTGGTTAAAATAAGCAAAAAAACTAAGAAATAAATCTAAATTTAAGTCAATAACGATGTGGACGACTGTAATTAAAACAACAAAGTTATCAATGGCTGGGAGAAGTGATTTAGTGATTTTTCTTATGAATTATTTTTATTTACTGACACAGCAAATAGTGGCGAGCCAACAGTGAACAGGCACTGGACTGCAGCCTCAGTATGTGAGGCGCCTGCTCGACACCAGGTGAGCTGCAGCCTCTCCAGAGACACATTAAGAATGGGTGAGCTCAGAGCAGGGGTATTTTTCCAGTAGTGTCCACCAGAGAAAGCCAAGTAAGTGACACAAGTTGGTGAGTATTAGCAGCTGCATGATTCCCACTGTATACTAAACTTTAGCTAAGCATGAGCCGAGAGCACTGTGACCCGATTTCAGTCGCATTCATTCACCCAAAAATGAAGTCTAACTTCAGTTATTGTTATTATTATCATTATTATTACCATCATTACTACTACAACTACTACTACTACTACTACTACAGGGCTGGGTGATATAACCAAGAAATATCACAATAAAAGGTCTTTATTTATTATATAATACTTATAATGTAATTAGAGCTGGACAATTTTAAACAAATATCTAATTGCAGTTATTTTGACAGGAATTGCGATATGACTCACGATATCAGAGGGAATGGTCATTTTTACGTAATTTTTATCTCATAATTTCAACTTTTTATCACATAATGAGTTTTTATCTCATAATTATGACATTTTGCCTCATAATTTCGACCTTTTATCTCATAATTCTGACTTTTCATCTCATAATTCAAACTTTTTATCTCATAATTCTAACTTTTTATCTCATAATTTCGACCTTTTATCTCATAATGTCGACTTTTTATCTCATAATTATAACTTTTCATCTCATAATTCTAACTTGTTATCTCATAATTTCAACTTTTATCATAATTATAACTTTTTATCTCATGATTATGTCATTTTATCCTCATAATTTCAACTTTTTATCTCATAATTTGACATGTTATCTCATAATTTCAACTTTTTATCTCATAATTTAGACTTACTTTGAGGATATTTTTATTACCAAGGCTAAGTTTAGGGCTTCCATATTTTCCTTTCTCCACATGAGCAAACAAATTCAGTTAAAGCAAATTTAAGTAAATAAATCCCCTCCTGATAATTTGCAGATTGCATCAGCCTCTCCACCACCGTGTTACAGATTCGTCCAAACATGCTTGCTGTCCCCTCAGGATATTTAGCGTCTGCCTCATTAGCGCAGCCAAAGCCTCCATTTTCCAGACACACAGTTGTTCACTTATCACTCTGCTGAGATTTACTGCCCTGTTGGATAGGTAATTGCCAATCCTTCTCCTGTGATTACACTCAGACACAACCCATAAGACCTTGATAACGAAGCACTTTCTCACGCCAAAGCCACCGCAGAGGCAGCAACAGAGACATCTACAGAAACACAACTTTGCAAACAAGCTATAATAAAATCCTGCTCAGCACCAGGGAAACTGTAATGTTACTACAAACTGATAGAAATCAAGGTAACGGATTAGTAAAAGACTAAGATTGCAGTTGCAATAATTCAGATTGGACTGCACACTGCTTGTGTGTGTGGATACTTGTATTTGGTACCTCTCTAGGACCTTTTCTGGCATAAGCACCAACCTTGTCAGGACCAGCAGTCCTCATGGAGACCAGAACCAGAACCTCATCTCAGAGGAACTGGATAAGTGCAGCGCTAAAATTGAACTGTGGTTAAATTTAGATTAAGGTGAGGCATTATATGCATGTGTCCTAAGAAGAATAGCTGCACAAACCTGAGTGTGTGTGTGTTAAGAGTGACAATTCTGAACTTGAAAACAGGGAAACCAAACCACACTTGTGTTCCCTGTTTTCAACCAGATGCCCCACAGGTCCACGTCTGTAATCACACATTGTAAAATAACTTTTTAGAGTTCAAGCTGTTTGTTTTAAGTGTTTTTGACAGCTGTTCTCCAACCTGCAGACGTCGGAGAGACCGGTGTTCCTCCGCTGTAAGATTAAGTTTTAACAAGCGAAAAACACCTTCCGCACAGCAATACTGGCAAGACATCAGCACTGGCTGAGCACCTCCTAACGCTCCTAACATTTCATTCATACGCCTGGAATGAAATGAGATGGAAATATCATGGTCATTGATAGCTCTGCAGCACAGAGGAAACGGGGAAAGCCAAATAAAGCCGTGCAACTGTCTTGATCCTCCCACACACTGTTAACTGTGTCATGGCCTTGAATGACATGTTGTGACAAATCAGCTCTTACTGTATTTATCTATTTATGGTAGGAATTAATAAATATCTGGAGAAAGACTTACAAATGTAAAAGAGAGGCTTAAAAAAACAAGTCTACTAAAAAAATGCTGCAGTGCAAATCGCCCGTCTACCCTGAGGATTTCTGGGTAATTATGATAATACCGCAGGCGCCTCTATATGGCCGATGCCTGGATGATCTTGCACCACCCTCATACCTTTGGTGCCACTTTTTTCCGTCACACGAAGGACACAAATACGCGAGGTTACCAACCTGTCCGAGATCACTGAGGCCACATTCCTGTCTGCTCTCGGTCCAGTTTCTGCTTTCAGCGCTCTCTAAAAAGGAAAAGCTGCACTAGAGGCAATCCATGTTTGTCTTAATATTTGTTCACATTCAGTTTTGGATATTATTCCTCACACTGAATACTTCACCGATTAGCATTTAACTTTGTATTACTAGAATACGGGTAGTATTTTTGAAGAATTGTACTTCCCAACCTCAGTCGAGAAATATCTCTATTCTTTTTTTTGTTACGTGCCCACCAGTGACACTTGGTCCTGTTAGCCTAACGGTTAGCAAAGATGGCAGACACTGTTTACATTCTGTCCCCTTACGAGTGGGTCTAAACGTGTGGAGTTAGCGTTGGCCCGAGGCTTCAGACTGTGCGATGCTATTTCCGCACTTTTTTGACCCAACCGGGGACGGGACCTCATTCCCAGAATGTAAACAGTGTCTGCCATCTTTGCTAACAGCTATGCTAACAGGACCTGGTGGGCACGTAACAAAGAAAAAAAATAAAGATATTTCTCGACTCAGAGGAAACTGACGTTGGAAGCCCAATTTTTCAAAAATACTACCCCTACCATTAGTGTACATTGCTGATTAAAGGAATACTTCACTTCAATTAGTAACACAAAGCTAAATGCTAATCGGTGAAGTATTCCTTTAATCAGCAATGTACACTACCCTGGCAATGGCTTGAACGTAACGGCCATTTAAACAGTATGCACAACAGCTTTGAGTAGAAACAGTTGTAGCTGCATCCAGTTATTTCCAGTCTTTTATGACAATTCCGACACAACACAGAACATCAACAAATTTGGGAAGTGAGTAAATTGCAGGGTGAAATCACTGCCCCCACTTTGCCCCCCCCCCCCACTGCAAACACACAATGACCTCACAAGAGAAGAATTAGCTTCTGTAATGCAACAAGAGTCCAATAAAGACAAGCTCTACCACTTCTAAGACTGTAGTATATTTTTTAGCAGAGGGTCTGGACAAAACCGAGAGACAGCATCCCACGCCACGGGCCGAGTTTGTTTTGGCGGACTCATTATTTAGTTATCACCGGTCCAACATTCACATTTTGTACTGTGGCTCCGTTTGACAGTTTATGAGAGTCTAGGATGCATTTGGATCAGAGCTTTTCCTCCTGGAACAAAGAGCTGCTGGCGGGTGACTTCCAGAGAGATGTGACCTCCAGCTAGTAATACGGGGTGGTGCTGGAAGGGCCGACCGCCATCAATCGCACTCAGCACTGTGCTCTCTGGCTTCGCTCTCACCAATGACCATTCCACACGACTTGAAATCCAATACACATGTATATTTAGCTTGTCCCTTTTTGCGTTTTACAATACGCACGGGACCAACAAATGCTCGCGATCTCAGTACGACACAGAACAGTCTGTGGCTTTTGTTTGAGACACTACGGCAATAAACTATAACTGCCCTGCTATGTCTTTGTTATTGCAAGAGAACGCATCGCTGCGGACGAACGAATAAAACAGAACGATACATGAACGTCAGCGGTGGACGGTAAATCAAGACACTCGGGCAATGATGGCTGAGGTTTGTATTTTTAAAGAACCAGTTAATAGAACTCATGCCCACAACCTTTCATCAGCTATCAGATTTCAAGGTCAGCTCGCCAGTTACAAGGCCCAGAATATCTCCTGAAAACAGAGAAGAGTACTCTCGTGTAATGTGTACACTCACACAAGGCATTTTTCCCTATGACTTTAACGTTATTCCCGCTGTAGACACCGAAGCATCTGATATTCAAGCACTACGTTGATTATTGCTATTAAAATCTAAATTAAAATCTCAGTAGTTTGGTCTGTCAAATGGTCAGGAATGACCATTTGAGAGAAAACATGACTCCACAGAGAATGGCTAGTGTCACATGCTGCTGTCCCAAAGCAAACACAGTTGGCATCGAGCAGCTATCACCAATTACGTGGATGTTTGTGCTGGGAATGTTTAAAAAGGTTCAGAGTTTATGTGAGAAGACAGAATCTTTAACTGAGAAATCGTCAGGAGTAGCTCTTGATTCACTGGAATGATCCAGAAGTGACATCGCTGCTCAGCGATTGGTCACTGATTTCAGTCACAAGTGTCCAGCATCTTCACAAAAATGTCAGGCAGCTGTTGGTTTTGAAAACGTAGTAGTTGAATATCACACAATATAATTTTATCTGCGGACTGTTAACACCAACTGAGCCCAACTGGAACAGAGTCCAACTTGGTCCCATTATTCCTCATAATAAACTCCTACTCAAAATTTTCATTCCTTTATAAACCACTTTTATTCACAAAAGGTTACAACTGACTTTTGCCTCTTTTATTATTATTATCCTCTTGATGAAAACGCTGTATTGTGCTAACAAATAACAATGTAAATGCAAAGTTAAATGTGTATTTAAACTTCTTCATCACATCCAGCATCAGTCAAAAAGACAAACTTAATCGGACTAAGACAATAATTCGGTTTTCTTAATGACATGTAAACACGTTAGTCCGACTAAAATCGACCTAGTCTTAGTCGGACTAACATACCTGGATAATGCGATTCATAGTCTGATTGATTACCCCTGCATGTGCGCGCTTAGTCAGACTGGAGTTGGACTTGCCCGTCTTAGTCGGACTACGGCCTGAGCTTGATTAAACTGTGCATGCAAAATGATTGGCCATAAAAGATAATCAGTGGGAATAAAATCCTGCATTTGCCCCTTAATCTGCATCCACACCAAACTATAATTGTTTATTCCTCTTCCCTCCACCAAGTTTGGTGGAAATCAGTTTAGTAGTTCTTACTAAATCCTCCTAATGAACCAACAAACAGACATGGGTGGAAAAAAAAAAAAAAAAAACATCCTTGGAGTAAGGGTTAGTTGTTACCATACAACATGCAGCTGGCTTATTGGAAAATCACTGGATTAGATTTGTGTACGCCTCTTTGACCGCTCTACTCCAAACCTCGTGCTCAGCAGACGCAGTTACTAAAAGGTTCAGGGGAACAATGTTTTCACATTTTACTGAGAACAAAACAAAACCGTAAACTGCATGACGTCAGAGGCCGAGCACAAACAAACATATTTCAACGAGAATCCTCAAACTTGTCAGACCGAAAATAAATCACAGCGGAACCGTCTCGTGCAAGTCAATGACTCTTGTTGACTTTTATTACCTTAATTGCTCTTCACTTCTGTAATGAAGGCTTCCACACAGCAACAGCTTTGACAATCATTTAATACACACCATGGGCGCTGACACAAGCACTGTTCTTTTACAAGCTTCATGTTGTTTAGTATCAAGTCCCAGCTGCAGCCAGGCGGAGACGGAGGGGAGAGATTCAAGCTGCTTTTTCCAAATGTTAAAAGAAATGGAAAGTTTGAGGTGTAATACTCAAAACAAACAGGTCAAGTACTCTGACCCGACTTTTACTTTACTCTCTAGGACATTCCTGTTAAATGACCTCATAGGGGACAGCAGACCTGGAAAGCAATAAAACCCATTGCAGTGGAGATGGTTTTTCCATCCGTTCTCCATCTTCATTGTCCTTGGAGTCTGGGCCCCCTGTGGCAGCTTCAAGGACGGGGGGAATAAGCTGTAACACTTTATTCTTCTTGGGTATAAACTCTCAAACCATATATTCATATAACTTTATACTACAGCCAAATGTTATAACCTTTAGTAGTTAAGAAGTTTGGCTACTGCAGGCCCACCTTTAAAAGGCAGTCAGCAGAAACAAAGATTAAGGCCAAGTCCTAAACATGAGGATGGAGCAGTAACTACCAGGGCTTTATTCAATCACCTTCTCTCACAAATAGGATTGAAACAAAACATGCCCTGCGAGGCATTATTGTGCAATAAGAAAAATAGCCCAGTCTTAACTGGTAATCTTCATTTTATAGTCATGCAAAATAAAATTAAAGAATTATGTATTACGTATCAAGATATGACATCATTTAGTCTGGCAGCGAATGTTGCCGGAGGTGAAGGTGCATTACCTCGGCCTGTCCTACTGAAATGATCCGCTGGCTCGGAACTTGAAATAAAACTCTTTGTGTCACAGTTTTAAGATCTTTTGAGGTATGAAATTACATTTACGTTGAAGCATTTAAGCACTCACTTTTATCCAAAGGAATAAGCTAATAAGATAGGAGGAGAAGGAGATCGTGCAGGGGAAGAGCTAAGGTAGGTATGGTAAGATGCTCTTGGAAGAGCTGGGTTTTCAAGAGCTCCTTGAAATGAGTCATTTATAACCTGAAAATGTTGGTTGTGCTCTGCTTAAGCGGTGCTGTTTTGCAGGATGCTTTTGCTTCAGGTGATCCTGTCATGAGCCATTTCCAACTTGCAGAGCTTACATGATGATTATATGATTTATTTTATTATTTATGTTTTATTCGATGCACGTTATGCAGATCGACGTATATATGCATAATCAATTATGGCGACAAATTGCCCCAGCCCTAGTAACTACTACTCTCACTTTCCTTGAGCTTAACCAGTGTGGCTAGTTTCTCACATGCCTAACACAGACCTCTAATGGTTTGCCCCCTTCCTGGGCAGATCGAGTGTGAAATTGTCATCCGATGGAAAAAATAACTGAAGAAAAACAACCTCTCAATTAGAGTGTTTGGCAACACACAGTCTGTATGTGATTCATTTTGTATAAATACTGAAAGAGAGCGTGTAAAAGGACTATTCAGCTTCACTGACAGAGACCTAAAACAGACCAGAGGTAAGAGATAAGTAAGTAATGTAACCCTGAGGAAGCTTTGCACTCCATGGGCAAATTTGTTAATCACAGGATAACTTTGCTGAACGGCCATTTAAGCAGCTCTCAGAGACTTCCTGACTCCAACACAACATGCTGCATTGGTTAAGCAGGCAATGATAGGGGCCATCGAAAGCCAATAAACCTGTGCAAAGGACTGTCTGCAGAACGGAGCGTGACTGGGTGCCCACCTTCAAGGTACAGTAGAAAGGATTGGATTAATTATTTTGGCAAATTAATAACCTAAATCAAGTGATCGAAAGGAAAACAACCCCTCACCCAACACCCACCTCCTCTAGGAATTGTTGAAAGTGTCACAGTTACATCTGTGGCATGACATCTGCCGGAGATTTTGACAAATCACAGGATAACAGTTCAGAGAGGCTATTGGCTGTTTCACGACTCCTACTCTGCACACATTTGGCAGGCAATGACTTCCTACTATGCAAAGAAACCTTAAGAAAGGGTATATAAGTCTAAAAACAATTATGCATTCAAAGAATATTGCTCAGATAGAGAAAATTATATTTTAATGACCTGCTGATGAAATGCAACAATTACAACATAAGCTTCAATCAAGAACATTTAGATCAGGGGCCACTATCAGGACATCAACATAAGAAGCCTTGGGTCAAATCACAACGATGACAAGCTTTATGCGCACGTGAAGGTTTTACTGTTTTACTTTTAAAACACTAAAAGAGTAACAGAGTTTACGTCAACTGGGCACGTTTACTGACAGACGGTGTAATAACGTCTGGGGCTCTGTCCTTTCAATGTCCCCCCCCCCACCCCCCAACCAGTGGAAATAGCTGACTAAATATTGGCTTAAAGCACATGGAAGTTATGACTGACAAACATTAGGTAACGGTGGTTCTTCTCTTTCAGTTTGAGGTGTTTACACAGCGGAGGGGTAGAAAAGTCACTCGCTGTATTTTCAGCAAAATGAGAAACCCAGTAATTATTATTCCTTATTTTTCTCTTTTACAAACACAGCTGTAATGAAGCATGGCATCACCACGAAGTAGCCGGTACAAATGAGACCTAGGGTTTGATTAATTGTCCGACTGGAGCGACAATCCAAACTGTGTTGTTCTGGAGGAGCAGTTATGTTTTTAGATTTTACTTACGAGACAATCCAATCAACAGACGCCCTGTTGTTCAAAAGTGAAACCGACAACCAGTTTCGTAAAGAGAGTTATTGATATAATGTTTCCTGTAATTGCAGCTGCCAGACCAAAGTACATTTTGAAAAGTTTCAGCGGTCACTTTGTCCCGACATCAGCTCCTCAGCGACGATGTTGACATTTAGAACAACATGTCAAACGGACCCTAACTATGACCATGTGCTCTGGCACTGGGCGGAAATTAAACGTTTGACACTCAAAAATTTGTAATGTGCCCATAAATCTGCGGCGTACACTGCAGAATGTGACTTCGCCATTTCAATCTGAGGGGCCAAATCTTTCAAAGTCTGAGCTGCAAACAAAGACGTGGAAGAATTAATGGACTCGAGTTTACATGTTCAGAAATGTTTCCAAGGTAAATTTCCAAACTAAACACCCAGTGATTGCTTTGTCTAAAGTGGGATTGCAGGGACTGGTTGTCTGTTAATGTCTGACCCTACAGCACAAAGAGTCTGCAGACACTCAGCCAAAATATGAGCTCAACTCTGGCCTCTGAAAGCAGCATGTGCTGTGAGGATACTAAGTATATGCATGTGTTTGCTCAGAAGTGTGTGCTTATTATGCTTGTCTCTTTCAGATGTGGTCCAGGAAATGCCTTACCACGCCACTTAAGCCATGTTTAGGTTATAGCAGCAATAAACATTTTGTAGCTAGCTTTCGCCGTGCTATAAGACTCTTATAAAAAATCTTTTTCCAAAGGCATCAACTCATTATCAACTGAAAATCACACTACGTCACTGCAAGCTGTAGAATCATATAAGCACCAGGAAGGAGCACCTTTTCCTCATCCCCTCCACTTTTCTAGTCGGAATCACAGACTTGAATATAATGACCTAGCTTGGCAGTCGAGTGCACGGGCACAACACGATTTGTGACACATTATCTTGTGCAGTGGAAAAAGCGATTCCCCCTCTGTGGTTCCTTTGGTTTTCTCCTGTGAATTTGGGGTATGTCTTCATGTTTTAATCTGGAAAATATTACTGGGGGTGGAAGAACATGGGAAACAATAACACGAGGAGGATTCCTCTTTCATCCTCTGGGCTCCGTGATTTGAAGACATGCTTCAGTCTGCAATTTCAGCCTACCGCAACTACCTGCTTGGCCTCGGGCCTTCGCTACTCTTTTTCCACCTCAACTCTAAAGTGGGCTTTTGTCTTTTGCCACCCTCATGAAACTCAGGAAAGATCCCTCCGGCAAAAGTTTGGGTAGAGTTACTTTGCGCTACAGTAACCCGTGCTTGGTTCACAACCTTTCAAAAGACGAATGCACCCTGCTGCCAGCAGTAATGGATGAGGCCGACATGCTATGAGGTCTTGCTACCCTGCATGGAAAGCTCCCAGTGTTCAGTGAAGGTCTTACTCTTCACACATGGAGAAGCAATCAAAACATGCAGGCAAATGGAGCAAGTAGGTCTTCCTTCAAAGCAAAATGATTCCCTTCTGTTTTTGACATTGAGAGAGCCAAAGCCTTCCGGCAACTGATTAACTACTGTTTTCACAGAGGAAACCATAACAAATGATTTGTAAGCTGTTGTCTAACAAAAGTCACCACAGGGACAGTAAACGGAAAATCTAATCTGCATTTACTTCCTGCTGGGGTGACTTGTGGAAAAATAACCCATAAAAAAAAAGGTAAGGCTACTGAGAAACGAAAAAGATGAGCACAAAACAACTCAAAACCAACCACTTTTCTGCTCGAGCCTGGAGATGAATAGAAAGAAAGAAACGAAAGAAAGAAAGATCTTAAGATCTTTGAGGATGTGCAACAGTCAAGAGGTTCACACAGAAGAGAGGGATGTGCTAAGCCCTTCAGAAGCTACCGAACGCTGAAATGTGGTAGCTAAGTCCACAAACACAACTTCAGCTGCTTATTTAATGTAAACGGACGCAAGCCAAACATTGGGCAGCTTCACAGTATAGCTGTTCTGACTGTGTGGTCCACTAGCATCTCGGATGACACTCTGAAGTACAACACCAAGGTCAGCAAGCCCAAGAACAGCCATTTCCACAATTGGAGGAGGTAACTGAACCCTTTCCAACTTGTTGCATGCTGTATGCGAGTTGGACACTTTCCCAAAGTAATAATATGGCCTACGGTGAAGTCATAGCAAGAGAAAACACATTAATCCGTTTAAGACTAGCGACTGCAGTGATGTCAACCTCTCAGTTGCGCAGACTGAACATGTGGAAATTCTGTGACCCTTCAGATTTCAAAAGGAATCAGTGCAAATTTAATGAGGAAGGTGTGATTTTACTGCACAGCACATGTCCCTGTAAAAGTAGGAATAGCACTTGTATACTTGCTGCTAAGGAACGAGGCGAGAAAACAGATTGCTGCACCATGTCTGCATTGTGAATATGAAGCTACAAACACAAAAAACTGCATACAACTGAAAACCTAAGATACGGTTTGGTACAAAAGGCACAAAAAAAAAAATTAATAAATGCTTTTACACCAATGCAAGCTAGAGCTGATGATGGACAGACAAATAGTATTATATTAAGTTGGTATCATGAAATTCACCATTAACTATTTAGATAAGAATAGAAATTGGTCGGTGAGGTGGTGGAAACCCTGACGGTACGTTCTCTGCAGGCATTTTATTCAGGGATGTACAGATTTATATAGATGTTTGTGAATGTAGCTGTTCTGGAGGTTGATGGTGGTCCAACACTTTTACTAACACATGTTTCATTCGGAGTTGCAGCACACTGAAAAGCCGGGATATTAATAGGGCTATGCTGTAACTTTTAATTTCGTATAGTTTATAGCTCATTAGTCGGAGCAGCCTTTCAGACAAAAATTATAAATAATTTTCACAGCAGTGTTTGCAGCAGGGTCAAGATAAAATGTGATAGAAAAAAATGACTGAATGCAGTTGAATAAACTGGGTCTTTGAGAGAACTGCTCATCAAGTGCAAAAAAAAAAAAATCTCACTGAGAACAAAAGACCACGCCAAGGCGTCAAGGCGCGGCTCAGTCTACATATCTGACCAATAGCTGAGCGGTATTTCCGATCACGTGACGTGTGGTTCACAATTTATATGCATTTGCGATTTGCCTTTGTGAATGTGAACTGAACCAGACAAAACATTTAGATCGGGTGTGAACACACCCTCAAATACACTTGATGTTATTATTATTTGTTAGTAGGTTTAACGAACTATGGATACAGAAAATGTGACCACACCTGACCTGATTTAGCTCAGAATATCACATTACAATATTTCCCCGCACCTCTTCGTATCAGTATCAGACCAGTATGTGTACCAGTAAGGGTTGCTCCTGGGTAAGGTCATATAATTAACCAGACCACAGATGTTTGTAAATGAGAACTGGTTTTATCTGGTAAAATAAATAAAATATTATCTACTATCTGTATTCTGTGTACAGAGTTTGAATAGTGGGCTTCGGTATGAGAACAGATTGTTTATGCCAGTCACAAATTTGCCCTGATTTGATTTAAACTCAAACAGTAGTTGATTATGAAAATACAACAGCTGCACAGAGAGTTTCAAGAAATGAAACCAGGCATATTTAGTGTCATTTTTTTGTCTTGGTCTATATACAGTATATCCAGCATTGGTTTTCAAGTCTTTTGCAGCAGCAGAGATCCTTTTCTCTTTTTTTCCTGCATGTATTATAGTTTGAATTACAGTATTTAGGCACTGCTGTGCATCCCAAACGTTTCCTTAGATAGGAATTTATCAAACTGAATTTTCTGTCACACCAGAGATATTAAAGAGAAAAAGAAGAAGCACAAACACATTCAAGAAATCATTTGCACTTAGAAGATCCCACAGAGATATCCTCATAAACAGCAATAACTCAGTGCTTCTCTAATGCCACAGCAATTCAGTGTCAGGTGATATAGCATGTGTAACAGTGTTAAAAGTTGGGCTGGGCCATCCGTCTGCAGCCATCAGTAACTCCATGAAAAGCTGGGAAATGAGCTGTGCTTTACCTTGTGCTTGGGTGCCATTCCAGTCATTCCCCACAGGCTGTTCTTTACCCAGGACATTGGTAATTAAAGCTAGCAGACCTGAACCTAAATACACAGCTACAGAATAGACCTTGTTCTCCCCAGCCCAGTGGCTCAAACCACAGAGAAACAGGCCACAATTCCTGCATTAATGTGTCACACCTGGCATGGAGACTGGCTTGTTCACAATTATATTGTTGCCTGTGTGTCCAGTGAGGTCTGAGACAGCCAAGGAGATGGCGGTTAGAGCGTGACCACTCCCGCTATTAAACAAAACGGTCACATAAAAATGTGGGATGACCAATAACATTACCATTAAAATGATGGGTTCATAATTTGCTCTGAGATGCCAACTTTCTTTACGGAACACGTCTGTTTGTTGACTGTTCAGTGTTGCGGAACACAAAATTGCCTCAAGAACATTTGAAAGAAAAAATGTTTTTAATTTTGTGCTGTGCTTGCAAGAACAGGACACTTTGGTAAGGGGCACTTTTGCACAAGAAATGGTCATTGGGCCAAAGAAAAAGTAGGTCAAATATGCTGCTGCTGACATAATCCACACAGGGAGTCACAAGCTTCACTTAGAGCTGAGCTTTCTGAAACCTCAACTCCCTGACTGACAGCTTCCCCTGCATGGTGACAGAGCTGTGTTTACATATTACAATACCTTCCCTCCTGAGTCTTTGACAGTCCATCAGGTCATCTCCATGAAACCTACTACTCAGTGCGATTCCAAAAACAAAAAGACACAAATCAAAGCACTGGGACCAACTTGTTTGGACTGTTTCCAAATGACGACAAATGTAAAGACGCTTTATCTTCCACATGAGGGTCGCGGGGTGGCTGGTGCCAATCCCAGCTGACATAGGGCGAAATGGGAGGGTACACCCTGGACAGGTCGTCCAACACAGAGACAACCAACCATTTACTTTCACATTCACACCTACAGTCAACTTACACTGTCCAATTAAAGGAATACTTCACTGATTTGTATTTAGCTTTGTATGACTAGAATAGGGGTAGTATTTTTTAAAAATTGTGCTTCCCAACCTCAGTTTACCCTAAGTTGAGAATTATCTTTATTCTTTTCTTTGTTACGTGCCCACCAGTGATACTTGGTCCGAGCCTTGGTGCTTGGTGAAACTGCAACACTAATTGCCCAGGGACCACAGATGCAAATTAGTTATTCAGCTAACTCTGGTATAGACTTGGTTCTGTTCATTGTCCCTGTCAACTAAACTCATAAACTAAAGTTGGTCCGAGGCTTGGAACGGCAACGCTAATTCTGCACTTTTTAGACCCACTCATAGGGGGACGGGTGAGCGGACACTGTCCGCCATCTTTGCTAACTGTTACGCTAACCAGGACCAAGTGTCACTGGTGGGCACGTAACAAAGAAAAGATATTTCTCGACTCAGGGGAAAATGAGGTCGGGAAGCACAATTTTTCAAAAATACTAGCCCTATTCTAGTAATACAAAGCTAAATGCTAATCGGTGAAGTATTCCTTTAACTGCTGCATGTGTTTTGGACAGCGGGAGGGAACCGTAAAGCTGGGGGAAAACTCGGAGAACGGGAGAACATGCAAACTCTGGAAACCTTACAGTCTTTAAATTCCATGGTACAAGGCATGATGTCCAAATTAATATATGTAGGTTAGCGAGCTGGTTAAGGGATTAACTCTTGTTAAGAAACAGCCTGCAAATACAAACAATAGGGAAACTCAAACGGAATCATGCTGACTAATGTTATTAGCAGCTGCAGCTTTGTTAGGGATACACTCACTTATATTGACTTATGGTCGAATCACGACATGACTTATCGAGTCGTTTTCAGACAGGGCCACACAGACTGTTCAGGCTTTCAACATCAGTCGGAAAGAAATCCTGGGTCTCTGAATTCTCACACGTACCATTTTTTACTGGTCTCATTTGGTGGTTTTTGCAACAGTTGGGGTGAGCTTGACAAAACCCTGAGCCAGTCCCATTCTTTCCACTCTGATCATAAAACTCAATTTTCCTCCCAACAGAATGGTCCTTGTAGGTCTACCCACCAAGCACAGCCACGGAATAATTAAGCAAAGTCTTTCCACGCTACGCCAAAGGAAAATATTAATATTTCTCTTTGATAAATTGGTTACAGTAGCAATTTATTCATATTATAGCCACATGGTGTAACGTAGCAACGAGCCTTTAACTGCAGTTTAGTGAATGCACAGTTGTAATAAGCTTGTCAATCAATCATGAATAACCAACACTGAGCAACAGTAGGCCAAGGGTGAGGAGGTCGATACAGGTCACCAGAGAACCATCCATCACGGCTGCAAGACAGAGAGACATGCTGGTCCTGTGTGTACCCGTGTTTAAACAAAGGTCACTGTGGTGGCCTCACACACTTAGCTGCTCATATGATCATAAAAATCAGACAAAAACAATCACAACTTCAGTCTGGCAGTAAGGGTGCAGTATTTGGCTTCAACTTTAAACCCAGTTTATCTTCTACCAAAGAGGATAACATAAGAGTCATGTGATCTAAGGTCAGTGCTGAGAAGAAGCTGTTACTCCTGCATGTATACTCTCTCTCCCCCCACATTTCTCACACAAACTTTAACTGCCAAACCTAAGTGTGTTTGGACCATTGAAGAAGGCTGTAAACTCAGCTGGAGATGCCTGGGTGAGGATAAACCCCATCGAGACTCTGTACACAGCTGCATCACCTAGCATCATACAGGTTGGATTCAGACCCACAGGTATTTGGCCATTTAATCCAGATCTTCTTTTTCAGGAGCATGACTTTGCATGTTCCCAAGGAACTGACTGTCCAGACCCAGCTTCCACCCTCCACCCTCCACCCTGCCTCGGATGTCCTCTGGAGCTACAGTAGCCTCCACCCTGCCTCAGATGTCTTCTGGAGCTACAGCAGCCTCCACCCTGCCTCAGATGTCCTCTGGAGCTACAGCAGCCTCCACCCTGCCTCAGATGTCCTCTAGACCTACAGCAGCCTCCATTTCTGCCTCAGATGTCTTCTGGAGCTACAGCAGCCTCCATTTCTTCTTTCGATAGTAAGACCATTTCCCAAAGCAGGACCAAGAAGACCCCAAGACCACAGGAGGAGGACAAAGTCAGACATCTATGCAGATACACAGATGAGGAGGAATAGTAGGGGTGAGGATAAAAAGTTGATATGGTGAAATATTACAATATTTTGCGTTGTGATATTATATCACTTTTTTTTAAGTATTGTGTTAAATATTGTGTTTTTTTTTAGATAAATTACAAATAAACATTAAACTTTTTGTGGATTAGCATAAAAAAATGTATGTTTCAGTCCACTAGATGGTGCTTACTCTCACAAGATTTGATGTGAGAATATTTCACAATATATCATTTCGCAAAGGTTTCGCAATATTGTGATGATATCGTATCATGACATAAATATCGTCATAATATGGCGAGTAGTACAAAAAAATAACGTGAAAATTGCCTTATTTGCTTAACTCAAACAAAATCATGCAGAGAAAAAGCCAAAAAAAGAAAATCTGGGAAGATTTTAGTATCATGTGCATGGAGCCATTTGGAAATTCCAAACCCAAAGATAAGTGGATCCGATGTGGAAATTGCAAGTTCTGGGCTCACGAACACTGCACTCTTAGTAGAACTATATACATCCGTCACCACTGTCACTCTGATGAATTGGATAACACACACAAACTCAAGTTCCTGTTTTGACAAACACAGCGTGCATGTTTGTTGGTTCATTGACTGTCAACAGTCTTCCTGGCATTTTTATGTGGATTACGTGACCTCCTGTTGAAAGATTCCACTCATATGTCAGTAGGTATTATCAGAAGATGTTCTTCAGTTGGTAAACACACGACTGACACGGTTCATTTAACCATCAGTGATATGGACCACAGGAGGAGTGTTGGCACATGCACAATAAACTTAACGGAGGCATATTTTGTAGAGTGGTCTTAACGCTTCCTGTTCAAATTGACCTCAGGTTGTGTTACAACCACTGATGGGTTACGCGTCACTGTAATTCGATTACTTTTTACAAGTAATGAGTAAAGTAAGGGATTACAATTGCAAAAGTAATTGGATTATTGTTACTTCTCCAAAAACCTTGATTTTGTTGTTTTTTGATTGATGCAATTGGCATAAAGTTCAAAGATTGAAACTAATACAACATGTGTTGAAAATTATTTACCCCCCATAATATTTACCACTTTTCTACATTTATGGTCTTTTTTGTGGGTCCTCCAACTGATGTGCACATGCCTTTGAAGCTGGCATCCAATGTTGATATCGAGCCCTTTCTAAGGCTTGTGTTCACTCATGTATCGTAACATTCTAATTCCAAATTTGATCCATGAATTGTTTCTTTATTTAGTCTATGCGGTTTGTTCTGAATTTTAATATTATTAGACCTCATCTGGCGTTGGACTTATGGGAAAGTAATGGGATTACTTTCTTGGAGAAGTAATCAATGACTAATTACTATTTCCAAGTAACTTGACCCAGTTGCACTCCTTGCATTTGAATTGTGTGATAGAGTTGGAGAAGCTGAAAACATTGCTATAGGTCGTCAAAGTGTGAGCGCTCATTCCTAAATATTCCGCAAGACAAAAAGTGTGCGATCCATCCCCCGGTCTCCTGATTTTAGGTGAAACCGGTCCATGTGTGGTGCTTCACACACATACACACACACGCTACATCCATTTTAGTGATAAAAACTATGAAGTCATGCTTCAACTTTGGACTCTAATAGAAGACATGTTGTTGCTGAAACATTAGCTCATGGAAAGAAAAAAAAGTCCAATGTGTGTTTGTCATTCTAGCGCACAAACTGTTACTATTGGACAGCAAACAAGTGTATTTCATATTAACTTGGGCATTGCCGTATTTTTCCAAACACAGCTGCCATAATGAACATCATCAACACGTGTCGAGATCATGAGCTGCAGGTTACACGTCTGTTTTATGCATTTTAAATTTCTGAAACATTTGGATGGTTTTAAAAAGGGCTGCACTGATATAAACAGGCTGCCCTGACACAAAGTGGGACAAGCTCACTCCTCTGTCCTCACTCCCATCGTCAGTATGTAAGCTTGTGTTGCTTTAACGCCCAAGCAAGTCACTAAAAGGACGAATTATTCATTTAGCAGCTGTTGCTGGAATGACTTTGTAATCCAGTTGAACGGGTCGACAACCACAAAAAGCCTCCCAACATACTCGTTCATTGACCAACACAAAGGCTTTTCCAACATGAATGCACGGTCCACAATCTCTCCCATGTGGCACAGCTTTAAAATGCATCGATTGGTTACGATTTCTAAGTGGGAGTCATTCCCCTGACACTTTTACGATCCACCTGCTCCCGATCAGAACGGAAAGAGAACTAATCACCGCACCAACGACGTGGTTTTGGACGAGACCCAGCTCAGCACTTGAGCCGCTGAGTGAAAGCTTCAGTTTACCAGTTGGCTGCCAGGTGAGCGCGAGCTGTCGGGGACGTTTAGAGATGAAGAGTATAAACTATTGCAACCATCGTTTGCAGGAGTGCAAATATTTAGTCGCACTTCCTCAAAACAAAATCTCTATAAGGGATTAACTTGTCAAATGTGTGTCTGGTCCTTCAGTCTGGCCCGGTGGTGAATGTTATGAAATGAATTTGTCCACGTCGTCCTGGTCTGGTGTCTCCTGCCAGGAACTTTGTCTCATAAAGCCAGTTGTACATTCTCTTTGTGTCGCTGGGGAAACCATCACGACTGTTCCATTCACTGAAATTAGTGGAAGAAATTAACAACTGTCTGCCTTTATAAATACTGAATGAGTAACTCTTACACAAAGTGATCCGTTATGCAATATATACACACTGAGTATCGTGACAGTGATACATTAGCGTATCCGGACACCCACCTAATCCCATCAATTGATAACCTCTGTTTAATGTGAATCACTTGTGTTTCACAGCAATATAAACTTAGGAAATGATCTTTCACCACAGCTCCATCATCACATGTCACAATTCCAATACTTCCTGTTTCAAATAAAAGTACTCTTTGCAGGAGTGACAGATATGCAGCTTCATACTGAAGACTAAATTAGTATATTAAAGTTACAGACCGCGGCTTGAGGAAATGTTCTTTATCTGGCCCTCTTCTCCTGATAATAATAAAATAAGTTCAAGTGTCCATCTGTCACATATTAATTGTGGACACTCATAAGCACACATCCCTGTACTTAATGACAAACTGGTGCTTGATAAGGTGACAACTGTGAGGTTAAGGCATGATCAAGATAAAAAAGCAAGTAATAAAATGACCATAATGTGTCATGAGAGATTAAGGAAATATTAGCTTCACCAACAATGGGAAAAAAACGGAACTAAACCTAAAAAGCTTCACTACGTCTCTCAAAAACATCTTGACCAGTGGAGAAAAAACAAGATATGTTTAAATATCAATGCTTGGAAGTGGAGAGGAAGTTATGCCTTTGTGAGTAACTTTCTCCTGGACGGGGAATTTCAGCTTTCTCATTCTCTTTGTTGGTGGATATTTAAAAACACAACGTTTTCACAGTCTGTTATTGTGGCCTTGTCATCTCCTCTCATCAAGTGATGACTCACTTTCAATCTCCATCGGTTTTATTCTGACACACGGAAATCAAACGGGTTCAATGTTTGCAAAAATAAAACAGACGATGGAACAGCTACTGTGCGTGTGTGTAGCACCAGGTGCGAGTGTATTTCCTTATTTCGGAAACATAATTGTACAAAATTATATATATCCCATTTAATTTAAATGGGTGAAAGAGCAGACTTTTTTTCTCTTTTTTTTTAAAGCTGCTTGACTCTAGAAAATTATTTTGTAATTAGACATTAGGCTGGGCCATAATTCATGAACAATAATTGTCATCATCATTTTCTTCAACAGGAACATACGGTTCTAATACAAGAATGAGCCTTAGCCTTTGCAAACAGCTATTCATAATGTTTTGCTTCAAATTCCAATTTGAAAATATCCACACAGGGGAACTTTGATATCCGCTTGTCCACCAACACAGGAGGAAATAAGTCCAGCTTTGGTTTTGAAGTCATTTCCGTTTCAAAATTGACAAATCTGTCAATTATTCTGTTGATTCAACAAACTGTTTGATCCGCAAAATGTCAAAAAATGTTCATCAAACCTGGAAATGAGGATGTCCTCAAATCAAAACAATTCAGTTTGATGCATTTCTTTGCTTTAAGGAGCAAAGAAACCCGAAAGTATTCACATTTAGTATCCTCAGTATGACGTAGTTGCAGGGATCTCACCTCCCGTCTGTAACCCAGGGTCAGCGGTCACTCACTCAGCCCTAGTCTAAGACAAACACCTGGATCTGCTTCCTATCTGTCAGCGTCTTTCCCTGTCTCTCAGGACAAGTGTTCATTCATGGCTAATTAGCATCTGATCAGTGCAACATCAATGCTGTCCCCTCACCAGCAGGTCCGAGCAGCCCAGGCCAGAAATAGTGGCAAACTGGTGTCCAGGGGGCAGGGGGTCGGAAATTTGAGAACTGTGTGTGTGCTTGTGGATCCCTTTTGTACCATGAGGAAGGAGGAGGGGTGGAGGAGGCAGGCTGTTGCTTTAAACAAGAATGTGTTCATTTTAAGGGCGAGGGGGAGGCTCTGAGCTCAATTTGTCTGCCTACTGAAACACTGCGAGAGTATTTCTCATCATTTAAAAGGCACCAAGGAGGGTGGGTGGGAGAGAGAGAGAGAGAAAGAGAGAGAGAGGTGTAGCTGAGAGAGACAGCCTCTTGGAGCTGTGAGGCAGAAGTGATGGATTCAACCCACAGAAAAGTGACAGTCCTCTCTTAACTGGCCACAGGCAAAATACAACCTGCCTCGGACTCTCACCATTTATCAGGAAACTACCTCCACCGCTCAACTAAAGTTACCAGTTAACTCTTGAAAGTGTTCCAACTTTTCCAAGTGGATTTTGGGGAACAATCTTCTCAATGTTTGCCGGAGAGTTTCTGCTGCTTTTGGGCTAATAATGAAGGTCTTTCAATAACAATTTTTTTTTTTTTTTTAACCTCTTCACTGGTGGAAACAGACTCAAGTGACAAAGAGTGAGTAACTATAGCTGTGCACGCTACAGAAAGGACGCTGGGGTGCAGCTTTCACACTTGGGGATGATTCACTACCAGGAGAGACTTTGATCATCATTGGCAGGCGCACAAGGCAACTGAGGGAGCTTCATCAATTCTAGTCGACGCTTATTTCGTAAGCACTGTGCAACTTTTGAATTTCTCTGTATTATTCACTGCCTTATTCCCGTGCACCCGTCATTCATGTTATGTGAGAAATGCTCGCTCTCTTCATGAGATACAACTTGTTTGTAACATTTCTGATGATGGTGGCGCAATCATGTCATTTTGCCATTCCAACTCTTAAACTGCTGCACTTTACATAATCAGTGCCTTCGAATCTTGAATTAATCAGTTTCCATGGAGCATCCATGATCTGACTCACTGTTTTTTTTGCCAATGGGTATGGATGACTCAGACAGACTTGGTTGGGGAGAGTTTACTTGGGAGCATGAGGATCCTGGAGTGCTATGCTGAATGCTTCGTTACTAAGACGCTAAAGATGTAAAGATGAGATGCAGATCTGCAGGGTGTCTAGATGACGAGTTTTACCTGCCTACCCTAAAACGTGACATTTAGTTGTGAAAAAGAATGAAAGATAAAGTGGCTTCAGGATGTTTCCCCTGGGCTCAAGAGATCAGGGAAGCAGGCAAATGAATCCCATCTTTGTTTCCGTTGCCAGGCTAGTGTTTGGATAAAGCAGCTTTGAGGTAGCGTGCTGGAACTTATCGAAACCATTTCCGAGACCCCCCGCTTCCCTGTCTGAGTCAGCACACGAGTGAGGAACAGACACACCGAGCAGCAAGAGGGACCGGATGAAACCTAACGGAGAGTCAAAAAGAAAAACTCAGCTGCTACTTGAGATTAATTATGTTCCAAAGTGTTGTTAGGCACTCACAAGAATAACATGCTTGAGGACAGAATGAGTTCACCCTCGAGCTAAAGCAATCAGGCAGATTACCATGAGCAAGTTGAATTTGACTCGGATCCAACACATATCAGGTGTCGAGCGGGACATCAACTGGTTCCCAGTGGAGCTGGCACTAATTTGGAATAATTTGGAACTAATTTATTCTGGCTACTGACAAATGAAGTGCTTTGTAGAAGTGTTCTCTCCTGCGGTGGTTGATGATGATGCGTTCAACCAGAAAGTAGGACCATTGGGAACGAAGTGGGTCAGTATGGTCCAGTACTTCTTAAAGGTGCAGCGGGGATGAGGGGAGTAATGGTCGTGTGTCTGGGTGGGTGCAGCGCTCACTTACTGCCACCACCGCTGACTGTGTGTGTGTGTGTGTGTGTGTGTGTGTGTGCGACAGTTCCGTCTAATGAGGTGACGAAGAATGCGAGGAATGCCACGCGCGTGCTGAAATGAGAGGGGCTGGGGAGCAAGACCACAGAAAAGTCTGAGCCAGGTCTGCCCACCTTTGTCCAAAAAGGCTGGAGTTCAACACTGAACACTGGCCAGAGACATTCTGACCGACCTGCTGCACCTGCCTAACGCGTCCACATCTGTGTGAACACAGACCACCTGACGACGATAAAACCAAAATATTCAGCTGTGAATCAGGCACGAAGAACGTACGTAAGAGGAGCTGCCAATCAATGATTTGTCTCCCATCTCAGTTTTAAGAGTTCCACACTCAGTGCCTTAGTTTTTTGGAGGTTTTAAAAAGGAGGAATCAGCTTTGTCTACTTAAATTTAATTCAAGATACTTGTGTCATTGTCTTACCTCTGGCCAACCATTATTTTCTTACCCGTTTCATACCGTGAGGATAATATAGGCCTAAAATTTTACTTCCTACAGCACAGTATTGAATCCTAGAGTGGCATTTCAGCAGTGATGTCGTAGCAATTAGGATGCGATGCAGGTGCGGCCCATATTCATGCAAGTCAAATGAGTTTCAGATGTATTGTAGTTAGGACTACTAAAATTGACTTTTATATAATAATTCACCGCTTTTGACATTCATCTGCAGAAATAATACACCATTTATAATTCAACAGTGCTTCCTGTAAAGCAACCTAAAAAACAGAGGATCCCAACACTGGATACACACGGAGTAAAGCAGCTAAATAAGGGGATGTGCTGTTCATGTTAGCAGGGTTAACCTTCACTTTTCATGGTCTTGAGAAGCTGCTACATGGGGGTCGCGAAGACCGGATGCCGGGTGTCATGTCCACAAGGTGTGCGAGCCACATGTGCGGTAGTACAGTTTTGAAGTAAGCAACAACACGCTCACCTGTACGAACTGTCTGCATCTACTTTGAAAGGCTTGATTCCATTGCTGCAGGAAATATGAACGTTTACCATTTCCCTCCTCTCACTTCCAATTTGCCACAAGTACATGACAAACACCAGTTAATCATTACAGCGATTGGCTGGACAATAGCAGCTTGTTAAAGTGAACTGATGTGAGGACAATCATGAGCTGCGGGGGCTGTCGGAGGAGGCGCCCGTCTGTTGTTCCCTCTGGCAGACAGCGGATGGGTTAATAACAGGCTGTCTATGTCGGGGCAGATGGGACTCTCTCCGGTCCCTGGGAGACTGAGCCCAACAAGTGTTGTTATTTAAACACACACATTGACCAAAAAGCCAAAAAGCTCTTTTACGGACGGGCACATGCAGTGCACGCACGCACACACACACAGACACACACCATCACAGGCTGCAAACATTTTCCCCTCAGCTTTGAAGTGTGGTGAAGCCTAAAGCAGGAGATTCCAGGCTAACGACGTCCACCGTGGTGCTCCTCAGCAGCAGGGGGAGACTGCAGGATTTCTCAGAGACCGAGCTCATGTTCCAGGGTCAGAAACCACAGGAGCCGCTTGCCAACTACAGTCATCAGAACATTACAAAGGAAAGCTTGCTTGATAGATAGCATCAGTAATTTCCTTCAGACTCATTCAGTAGGGACAGGGGAGAACAATTTATTTGCATGTTGTGAAAACTATTGGACATAATTTGCATCCATTACCATTTGCTGAAGTGATGTCATACACCCTGGCTTTGTTAGCGGGATCAGAATCATTAAGGATCTGGATTTATATTCCAGTACAAGATTTAGATACTGTTTTGAGAACTCGGGTATAAGGATCTGACTTTTTCCTGATACAAATATGTGTGTGTTTCCTTCTGGCAAGGAAAAGTATAATGCCAAGAAGGCCAACAGGGTAGAGTGTGCTCCAATAAGATGAAGTGTTTACACATTCTATTCAGATAAAGCCAGAAAGAGCTGAAAGTGCCAGGGACAAGGAGTGCACTGCCTTTCTCTTCTCCATATCTCAAAGCTAATGTGCTGGCAGAAGAACGCCAGAACAAAAAAACGTTTCAGCTCTCTTACCCAGTTTGTTTCTGGACGTCATGTGGTTCGGTCTCTCTCCCAAAGAGATAAATAACGGCAAATGTGTGAGGAAAAGCCGCTGTAAGATGTGCATTTTTTCAAAAAAAACATCAAGCCAATAAAGCTTTGCTCTGATTCGACAGGCTGCTCATCGCTCTGAAGATGTGCTACGCATCTGTAATCTAATACAGCAGCAGGTTTCAAAAACGGTGCCCCCGAGAGTTCAAGGCCGCGTTATCCCTACACAGGAGTCACATTCTCCTCAGCACCGAGCGGTTCCTCAACACTTGTCTACACTAATCCTTCAGCTAAACATCACATTTATTTTAGACCAGGTGGAAAAGAGACTGCAAGACAGAATATGATCCCCAACAATATGTGGAATATTTAATCAGACAGTTACATAACATCCTTAGCTAGGCTCATCGGCATTTATGATGGTTAAGCTTTCAGACTTACAGTCCAATCAGAAACAAAGACAGATATAAATTATTCCTCATTTTGCTAAGGGTTATTGGCAAGGCCAGTGCAACGCAATCAATATTCAAATCAGATCCATGAATAGAATCTGCTTGTGATTCAGATTTTCCATCTGAATCACCGACGTCTGGGCCTGCTGAGGGAGCAGATAGGCGTGTTGCTTTGTGTCAGGCACAAGCAGTGGCATTTGCTGTTCAAGAGAACCCGAACACAGCAAACTTAGCTTAACACCCTCCCCTACCAGCAATATACGGCAGATGACTCAAAAGATCAGGGGTTTTTCAAAGGGTCAGGGGATAGAATTAGAACTTTCAAACAGCATGTATTGGAAAGAAGAACAGAATAAAGGACCATAGACCATATTTTTGGGCAGTGTAATGACCTTGAGGCCTTCGTACACGCCTACTCCTCCTCACAGACCTCCTTCAGGTCTGAAGAACTACACTGATTCCCTGTCAAAATGAAAGAAACTCAATCCCTATGAGCTCTAAATTCTAGAAAAAGGTTGTGTAATGATGCTGACTTCTTATAATGAGCATTCAGTAAAGTTTTTCATTACAACAAAATCATGTTCTCAATTTTCCTATCCATTCCCTCAGGTTTTGTGAGTTGGACACAAACTCATGGAGTCCCCTTTGATGGTCCTGCTGGGGCTCCTCATTTATGGACTAGCTTGTGGTGTCCTGCAGATTCAGGGGAGTCCATCGGAGAGCAGCCATGCCAGGGAGAGGACCCAAGTATTTGAGAGCAGCGAAGATGATTTAGAGAGAGAGTTCCTCTACGCTGGGAGGGGCAAGCGTGCTGCCGCTGACCAGCAGCAGGACAAATGCTCCTATACGTTCATTGTGCCTCAGCAAAAAGTGACTGGAGCCATCTGTGTCAACTCCAAGGAGCCTGAGGCTATGCCGGAGAACCGGGTCAACAAACAGGAGTTGGAGCTTCTAAACGTGGAACTACAGAAACAAAAGAGGCAGATCGAGACCCTGCAACAGTTGGTGGAGGTGGACGGAGGAATCGTCAACGAGGTCAAGCTTCTACGGAAGGAAAGTCGAAACATGAACTCCAGGGTCACTCAGCTGTACATGCAGCTGCTCCATGAGATCATCAGAAAGAGAGACAATGCCCTAGAATTGGCCCAGATGGAGAACAAGATCTTAAACCAAACATCCGAGATGCAGCATCTCACCAGTCGATACAAAGATCTTGAGCACAAGTACCAGCATTTGGCTTCTTTGGCCACGAACCAAACCACTCTCATTGCCCTGATGGAGGAACAGTGCCAGACTCGCCCTCAGCCTCGCCGTGCGCCTGTGCCACAGCCGAGGCCTCAACCGCCACCTCCGCCATCGCCACCTCTTAACAAGCCCTATCAGCCGCCCGTCCTTCCACGAATTACCAACCCAATCAGCAACGAGATCCAGAGCGACCAAAAGTCCCCGCCTCTTCCAACGATGCCCACCGGCACACACAGCCCATCCACCACCGACAAGCCCTCTGGTGAGTCAAAACCAAGTTCAATATGAACCTTTATGCCTTCGCACCAAACAAACCAGTTGCCACTGCGGACAAAGGGGTTGTGTGTCTGAGCCAACAACTGTGAAGCTCTCAATCATTAATCACAAGACAACATCAAGCACCCATTCTTCTGAGCCAATTTCCCACATATTCCCGGAGCAAAAGCTCTACGTGAGAACAGAAATGCTGTTGTCCGCTGCCTTTTGAGATGCATATTATCTAATTGCCACGTTCGGCCCACACAAAGCACATTAGCAGAGTAAACAACATAAACAGATAGCTGCATCCAAGCTCATGGGGCACTTGAACATAAGCTTTATATTAAAGCTTCCAAAGGCCGTTTTGTGGTGTCAGCTCCACTTAATGATCTAATTGCTGTGTTTTTCCTTTCAGAAAAAAATGGATTTTAAAATGTTGGAAAAAAAGAAAAAGACACTACAGCAACCATTCCCGACTACTGGGAGCTTTTTCCATTGACATGTTGTGTTACTGTCTGCCATTTCCACTAGGCTGCATGTGAATGATAGCTTTTGTGTGGAATATTTGAACAGAGGCAATTCCCTCCATGCAGCCACGCAACGAACACCCCGAATGTTACATAAAACATTAGCATGAACAGAGCTCTACACACACACACACACACACAACACAGGGATAGAGGGCAGAAGAGAAAAACCTGAAGGAGGAACACAGAGGGGCAGAGTCTGTGGAAGAGGGGAGGGGAAATGTAGGAACACAAAGAGATACCGGCAGCCAGTGATGTCATTTGTTCCACCGAGCAAGAATCCGTCAAATGTTCCACCAAAGCATCAGGCTTTATCAGGCAGAACAGAGAAGGGCAAAGCAGGGCAGCTCCCTGGCCTGTATCTGCACAACAGAGACATTCCTGAGAGTAAATGGATGGCTGAGGGTGGGCCAAGAGACGGATAATTCACAGTGATTTCATAAAAACAAAAATCAACCTTCAGACCTCTGGTTGGTCTTCTTTTACTGCACCCTTTGTGGGACTCCCTATTCACTTCTTTCGTTTGCATGTGCTATACAGTAAACACCATGTACTCCGTGCCAGCTGGCAAACCACACGAGTGTGACATCTTTAGGTTTTAAACACCGTCACAGCCAATTGAAGCGCCAGAGCCACTAGTTACTCCACAAGTGTTTTTCCACATGTATTTTGGGGTTGGAATGAAATCATAATGACGGAGGCAAAATTATGTTTCACTACAAATCCCAGTGAACCTCTCGTGACCCCGCACAAAATCCAATGGTTATAATACACGGTTATCAATAATCAAACAAGGGCAAGCCTATTCCACTAGCAGCCCACGGGTTACCCGGGTACGGCCCTTTTTTAAATTTTCCTACGGCCCATGAACTCTCTGTCAATGAAGCCGACTTTCAACAGCTCTCATCTGATTTGGGTACGTCTGTACGTCACTTCCTGAGCGAATGTCCCCACTGTTCATATGCAAACAGGTACTATAGTATAGTCAAGTGACGTCATGTCGACCACTGTAATTGTTGACACTACCTAAAACGCCACATGTTCTTGTCTGTTGGTGTGGGATTTAACTTTTGCACCTCTCTTGAACGTCCAACTCTGCTGTCTGGATTTGATTATAATGTCAAATTAAAGTGGAAAAATATGGTGTATGTTTGGCCAATTTGATTCTTTGCTAAAATTGCTATAAACCCTTTTTTTGACAAATGTTCCGTGTGGCCCCTGAAAACACCAGCTATTTTTTTTTTCCCTTTATGGCCTTATGGGATATGTTTCCGTTGAAAATAGAGTTAGTATGATTTAAAATAAATTGAAAGTAACCAAAATAATAATCCTGCAGCGTAAAGTACCACAGACGAACAAAAGTTTGTGCTCCCATTTCAGCAGGACTCCCTCTGCCATCACGCCTGTGTTGCTTTTGGCCGCGCAGCCGGCAGCCATTTCCCTTATGAGAGTAGCAGCCAAAGTCAATTTCTACTGTTGAAATGAAACCCTCTGATGAGAACTGGGGTTCCCTACATGGCAGAGCATAACAGCTCTTTGTGTCACTGGCTTTTTTTCCCCTTTTTGATATGCTGTGGTAAGCAAATGGATTTGCAATTTAAAAAAAAAAAAAAAACTTCATTTATTCCCACTGTTTGGTTGAAAACCTAGTTTCCCTTTATTTGGGATGCCGTGTATGACGGAATGTACCTGCAGTTGTGGGAGTAGATTGGGGGTAGAGTGGTTCTTGTCCTCTTGTATTACGACTCAATGTTTTGTACATTTGCTTTGCGGTTGTGTCTCCAATTAAGAAATGTGACAGTCCCCCATATGCTTTCTCTTGCTCCAGGTCCATTTAAAGATTGCCTGCATGCTCTGGAAGACGGCCACACTGGCAGCGGCATGTACCTGGTGAAGCCAGCAAACGCCAACCGGCTTATGCAGGTGTGGTGTGACCAGAGACATGACCCCGGAGGCTGGACCGTGATCCAAAGGAGGGTGGATGGCTCCGTCAATTTTTTCAGGAACTGGGAGACGTACAAGGTGCGACAGTCTCACGCCAAATCCAGGAACTTCATGGTCTGGATTTCTCTAACGTTGCTTAGAGACTAACCAGATGTTAACTTATGACAAGGCAGTTACTAGTTCCACAGCAATCATGAACCCATGAATTTCATCAGTTAGTCTTTCTAAAATGACTGTAGAGCAAAATCACCCAGATAAAAATGAGGGTTGTGTCAGGAAGGTCATAGTACGGTAGAGGATTAGGGCCACACAGAAAAAAAATATGAGTTCTGACTTTAAACTCAGAATTCTGACTTTAGGAATTCTAAGAATAAAGTCAGAATTCTCAGTTTAAAGTTAGAATTCTGAGTTTAAAGTTAGAATTCTGAGTTTAAAGTTAGAATTCTGAGTTTAAAGTTAGAATTCTGAGTTTAAAGTCAGAAATTCTCAGAAATTCTGAGTTTAAAGTCAGAACTCAAATATCTGTTTCCTATGTGGCCCTAATCCGTGGCATAGAGAGGGAGGAGCCAAAAGAGAAAACAAATCTTAAATGCCTAGTTGCTGGTTCTGGTGGAAAAAGCAGTTCATTGGTAATCTGTTGTTTACAGGCCAGAAGTTTAACAAGGGTCCTGATTAAATCTTAGCTGAGGGCAACAATGGAGACATTTCCATGATTTTTACAAAAACCTTTAAACCACATGAGATCTGAAATAGCATGTGTAAACACGTCCAATGGGGTGTTTCCATGACTCAAAGCATGTGTAGGGCAGTGGAGACCACAAGCAGAACAAAGCAGGGTCGAATGACTGCATGCACTCTCCGGCTGTGTTTTTAATCAACAAAATAATAATATAAATGTGGATGCTCAACACAAGCTGTAAACTACACTCAGTGGGTCCATTTATAATAATAGTGTTCCTTCACAATTAACAACCCCACAGAGGAGCCAAACTCCTAATTACCTCCAGAGAACGAGCAATGACACTAAATTATCCACACATTCACAATAACTGCCCGGGCAAAGCTTTGCAGCGAGGATTCAAGAACTATTTCGTAACGCTCCTGAATCTGATAGTGTTCTTCTCATCACTGCAATTCACAGCAAGGTTTTGGCAATATCGATGGAGAGTACTGGCTGGGCCTGGAGAACATCTACTGGCTGACAAACCAGGCAAACTACAAGCTGCTGGTCACGCTGGAGGACTGGTCTGGCAGGAAGGTATTCGCCGAGTACGCCAGCTTTAGAGTGGAGCCCGAGGCCGACTTCTACAAGTTAAGGGTGGGCCGCTACCACGGCAACGCCGGCGACTCTCTGACCTGGCATAACGGAAAACAGTTCACAACACTAGACAGAGACCATGACGCTTATACAGGTAAAAACCTCAATAACTGGCCAATTATGGGAATGATTACAATGCATGCTGCCTTTTCTAACCACTGTATTTATTTTTAATTTATGTTTCGTAGGCAATTGTGCCCACTACCAGAAGGGAGGCTGGTGGTACAACTCTTGCGCGCATTCAAACTTGAATGGCGTTTGGTACAGAGGAGGACACTACCGCAGCAGATACCAAGATGGAGTCTACTGGGCGGAGTTCAGAGGAGGAGCCTACTCGCTCAAGAAAGTGATCATGATGATCCGTCCGAACCCAAACACCTTCCACTAAGCGTCCTCTGAACAGACACTGTACTGTATCTCTCACTAAAAAAAAAACAACAACAACATGGCAGCAGTGAACATCTAAGCAAACACGATCTCCTTTGTTTACGCGGCACCAGGCGAAGACAGGCGACAAAGACGGATCGTTTTTGAAAGTGCAATATCGAACCATCAGACTGAAATTCTGGTACCTTAGTGATGCTCGGGTCAGGAAACTTTTAAAACTCACACCTAATTCAAAGCAGACCAACAACCCACACATTTAGCAATCCTTGAAATACTTCACGATTAGCATTTAGCTTTGTATTACAAGAAGGGCTACTATTTTTGAAAAACTGTGCTTCCCAACCTCAGTTTGCAGAAATATCTGCATTCTTTTTTACTTACATGCCCACCAGTGACACTTGGTCCGATCCTTGGGCCGAGGCTCGAAACTGCAACGCTAATTCCGCACTTTTTAGACCCACTTGTAGGGGGGGCGGGACCTCATTCCCAGAATGTAAACAGTGTCCTCCATCTTTGCTCCTGTTAGCGTAACTGATTTGCACCAATTAGCATTTAGCTTTGTATTATTAGAATAGGGCAAGTATTTTCGACAGATTGTGTTTCCCCTGAGTTGAGAAATATCTTCATTATTTTCTTTGTTACGTGACAAAAAAGAATGAAGATATTTCTGGACTCAGGAGAAACTGAGGTTGGGAAGCAAAAGAATACTACCCCTCGACCCCAACAGATCACCATTGTGCCTCAAATGTAAGTTAACAAGTGGGACATACATATATACACTGCTTCTGGAGCTGACCAAGAATATCAAAGTATCTAAGCAAGTGACAGCAATATTTAAACACAAGATATGTAAAGATCCGGCCAGGTTCTATTGGGGCTGCCACCTTTGAATAGAGTTATGGATGTGAAAAGATCAAAATGACTCAATAAACTCTTGTTTTTGGCCAGAAAATGTATATTATTTAATTGGATTAGTGAGAAACCTCCCACTGTAACTCAGTGGTACAAAGCCATTTTTAGAGTTTTTCCTATGGAATGACTAAGTGCCAAATTAAAAAGGAAATGACAACACTTTTATGGACATATGGCGGCCTCTAATGGATTATCTGCCTAAGGATCTAAGTGAAATAATCCAGGTACAAGGATTTTTCTTTTCTTTCCATTTTCTACTTTATTTGAATTGTGCTTATTCATTTTCTCCCGGAGCTCACACCACTACTTAATGATGTATGCTTTGTTGATATGTAAATTCAGAAAAGGAAATAAAATCTGATTATTAAAAAATACCCCTATTCTAGTAATACAAAGCTAAAATCAAATTGGTGAAGTATTCCTTTAAGCTTTAAATATCTTATTATAGAACTACAATGATCAGGGGGTCTCACTTAAAGCACAATAATTTGACAAAATAAACAATCTATGCCAAACTATGTGGATATTTGAATTGGACAAGAAAAGAAAAAAGAACACATGCATGAATACATGTATACTGTAGAGAAAGATTTAGATCTAAACAAAAAGCAGTCCACCCAGAACCCGGCCGACCACGGGGGCTCGCGGGTTTCTGGGTGGACCGGCGCATCACGATGGTACCTTCTGACAATTGAACTAATTTGCACAGTGTCACGCAGTTGCTCTGACCTTCGACTCAGTAAAGACATGTGCTATTGCTCTATTGCTCAGGAGTCTTTTTTTAAATACACTGTCGATGATACAACACGAACCTGCTCTTGTGACAGTGGTTTTATTTCATCAGAGTGAGAAATACAATGTGAAGAGAGAAAAAAACAAAAAACAGATTATAACTCAGTTAAGCAGCTTTGAGCGCGAGAGAGTATGTATGTATGCAGAAGTGTGTTTTGTTTTTTTTTTGCTTTTTTTGCCGCGAGCAGCAAAAGAGGTCGACACAGGAAAAAAAAAAAGTATCCGGTGACTTAGTTTCTTCTACGTTCTTCAAATGTAACTGATAGGGAGAGGATGAGTTGTTGTTGGTCAATATTCAGGATTTTACCTACAATAAAATCTACTGTAAAAACATGGCCATTTAAAAACATATCATAAAGTCAAAGTGCTGACACCACTAAATCATTATTAGTCAAAATATTAGTCAGTTTACATAATTTTTTTTTCCTTTTTTAATACTTGTTCCGAACTCTCAAATGTAGCAGGTATTCGCCAATTTGCTTGTGTAAACCAAGCACTGTATTTACTGTATAAATCTAGCAGGTTTGTTGATGTCAACAGATCCGGAACATTGCGTTTGTACATAAGATATTTGTAATATAAAGGGTATTAAAACTTGTTATGTCATTAATAATTTGCAATAAAACATGTACAGCTTGTGTGCTCTTCCCTTTTTGTACCTCCAAGTCAAAATAAGACTAACTAGTAGCCATAACACCTACCAACCAAGTAACATCCTGTGTTTTAAAGCTAACATTTGATATAAATGACATGTTTAAAGCACCAAAAGAGCTAAAATTGAGTTCCAAAGACATGTGGCCATAAATGAAGTAGCTGTGCTCGCTCTCGCGGGGGGTGGGGGGGTTCGCGACAGCTGCGAGCAAATATCTTGGGACTCGGC